>NC_045738.1:1678558-1694275 GCF_008692095.1 Etheostoma spectabile | reverse complement strand
TGACCTCAACATAATTGAAAACCTATGGATAGAACTCAAAAGAGCAGTGCGTGACAGACAGCCCAGAAATCTCAAAGAACTGAAAGACTTTAGAAGGAAGAATGGGCGAAGATACCTCAAACAAGAACTGAACGACTCTTGGCTGGCTACAAGAAGCATTTACAAGCTGTGATACTTGACAAAGGGGGCAGTACAAGGTATTAACTCTACAGGGTGCCCAAACTTTTTTGTTTTCTGTTACTCTGTTACTGAAAGTTGAACATGATGGAAATAAAATCTAAAGTTTTGTGACATATACGAATGTCTAATGTGTCATTTGATGCCTTTTGGAGATTTTTCCATCTTTTCTTGGCTTCATTATGCACATTAATACAAGTTTTTACCCGGGGTGCCCAAACTGTTGAGCCCCACTGTAGAAATTTAGGAAGAATGTTCATTTTAACAGAATTGATCCAGCCTTGCGTGTAGATAGTGGTGACCACTGCATCAAGCGCTCTTTCACGTGATTTAGTAGAGTCTGAATATTTTATCTAAAAAGACACTTATGTTTTGTTGACAGGTGAATTTATGCCCCACAATCTTAAAAGAGAGGTTGGTATACTTTATGGAAAATGTCTCCGTATTCACAGGAAAGTATGTGAATCATTTACGCATGTACACAATTTATTTCTTAAATTAGCCTATCTATAGTTTAAGAGCTCCTAAACACTACAGTATATGACATAAGACCAAAATAAAAAAGTATTTTCATTGTATTTATACTTATATGATGAAGATGTATTATTTTAAGCTAGACGGGCACTCAAAGAGCATACCAATGCATGCCCTATCTCACAATAATAATGTTCCCAGTCAATAACTACTTTTTCTGATTATCCTGACACCACTTGAATGCAGCGCAAATTCCCTATCTTGCAATGTAAACCAAAGTGAAAAATATTTTGTGTGCCCTGTTAACTCGGATCTACTCCAAAATGTAATGGGTTTTCCTTGGCCCAAGCAACACCATTTCACCTAGTTTTAAGGAAATAAGGAAATACTGCTAACATACAAAATGAGCCGAAAACCTAACGTCCTTGGCGGCAGTAATTAATGGTGTTTTCTTACCTTTTCCATGACTGACTTCCACAGTCCATGTACAGTTTAGGGAGTTAGGATACAGCTCCGGGAAGCCAGGTGATAAGATGATGCCCCCAGGTCCCCTGATGTCCCCGCCGCATGATGCTAAATAAAAAAGGGAAGATAATAAATGGTAACTATTGCTGGAAAACAGAAAAAAAATGTAAATGAACCAATAAATCCTTCACCTGAAGACCGAGGAGCAATTTAAATGAATAATGCATTTAAGTCCTATCCCATCCTGTCCTGTTATTTTTATGAGTACATGTACAGTAATTCTACCAACACAATGTTTTTTCCCCTCTCTCTCTTTCTCCAAACTTGCCCTACTGCCAGGACAATAAAGTTTCATTAATTCAGCTATCCATACATATTTTCTCTGCTGCTATGGTACCTTAAACTGAAAGACATTTTTAGTCAGAAAACATGACAATCCATTAAATGTCTCCGCAATTCACGATAACTGACAAGCATATTAAACTGGATAGAGCATTAGGCTTTTTTATGATTGTGACCTTAAAGTGATTTCGAATTTCTTCAAAATAGAAACAAATCCAACAAGTGAGTTGGGAGGATAATCCAGTTACAACCCACCGAGTAGAGTTGTAGCAGTTGAGGTGATAGGGAGTGTTGTCTAAAACAGGAACACTCATCGTCACTTTAGTAATATGACTGTTATGCATGTTGACTATTGAATTTACTGCAAGAAAGCTTCTTACCTCATCAAAGGAAGTTAATAAGTTAATCTTAACCCTCATTGACTGCTGAGGACCGGAAGGTTAATGCTAGATCCGATTAAAGGTTAACTGGTCTAATTGGATATTATTGAAACCTCCATCGTTTTGCATGCTGTCATTGTGCTTTGTATTCTTCTGTCTTAAAGTAGTGCATGCATGGCCGAATGCCCAAAGAGTG
Organism: Etheostoma spectabile; assembly: GCF_008692095.1. Taxonomy (NCBI): domain Eukaryota; kingdom Metazoa; phylum Chordata; class Actinopteri; order Perciformes; family Percidae; genus Etheostoma; species Etheostoma spectabile. The sequence goes on along the minus strand of NC_045738.1, from coordinate 1,692,241 downwards.
GTCTTGCAAACAAATGCCCGGATGCCATCTTCAAAACAGCAATCGTTAACAAATATTAGAAGTAGAACTCTTGTGCATGTACATATTTTCAAACTAATGAATGTCAGATGATGTTTTGAGGATCGCTGAAATGCCTGAGGCTCCACAGCTGCACACACCCACCCCACTCTTATCCTCTCTCCTTCCACCCTTGGGCCCTCCAGCAAGCACAACACATCAAGGCCTGAATCCTTTCCCACCAACAAAATCATATTAAATAATTTATTAATGAGCCGCAATTACATAAAGTCATTAAAAGTGGATGAGTAAGCTTGGCAAACGGTCTACTTCAGAGGCTCTATAGGCAGAGGGCCAAGGCATTTGTCACCAGTCTGGCACACCTATGCAAGGAAATGCTTCAAGATATCAAATACATTTTCAAGACAACCGTTGGACTGAAATGACACGGCACTGTGTCATATGCACAATATTGCAGTCACTACCAACTGTTGCATGTATTTAATTTGTTATATTTTTTCAACTAAGTGATCCATGATTACGAGACAACATTTACGGTTTGTGCGCTGCAACAATAATTGCTACAATGGACCTGCAATGTACTTCTAAGCAGCACAAAGAGCAAAACCGTACAAACACAGTCGTGAGAGGGAGATTATGTGAGATATCTAAACTGCTTTGAGCATACAGTAGTCTGTCTAAAGTTTTACATGATTTTAAAAACCCCAAGTGAGTTGTTTACACAAGGACTGGGTCTATTTGTTGACTAAAAAGCATTTTAAGGGTATGTTTGGTTAGTCAGACCTGCTGTAGGCGACCAATAGTCACTACACTTGTGTCCTTCATTACCACTTTCAAACAATGAAAGAGGTAATGACACAAACCTTGTTTCGAGAATAAATATAGCAATGGAAGCTGCTGCTGAAAGAACCCAATGACCTCTTGCTAGTTACTAGTGACAGTATCCCACAAATATTTGTGGCTAAAAGACCGCCAAACTATTCATACTGTATGTGTCAATATTTTCTTTAAAATAATGCTGACATCCTAATGAGATGATGTGGTGCTGTTTGAAATTCAATCAGTGCTTCAAATCATAACCAGGTCAATTATTAAATGTCCCTTCAATGACTCAACATTCATGTTTGGAACGCTTACAAGGACAAGAAGGGTGGTCCTTGTATTTAATGGTCATTCTGCACTAACGTGTTCAAAGGGCCATGAATTATGCGATAGTGTAATCCAGAGTCCTTTTAAAAACACACAAAGCAAAATAGTAAAAAAAATAAAATAAACAGATCTTACAAATATGATAAGCATTCACTCAAAAGAACACTGTGCTGTCATGGTTGAGACTGATGCCTGAGCTGAATTGCATGGCAAAAATAATTCCATTTTGTATACATACCATCACAAGTCGGCAGTGGGTGGCTCCAGAAGTGGTTCTTCTCACAAACCAGCGGCTCCTCGTGGCTTAGTCGGTATCCTTGGTCACACTGGAAGGACACCGTGGAACCGATGGACAGGTCATGGCTTAGCCGTACGCCATTCACTGGGATACCAGGATCCATGCAGGAGTATGTGTCCAATGTCACAACTACAGAAATTAAATGCAAACAGTTTTGAGACAATTGCACATTGTTGCCTTGGCAATTGAATTTTAACTTTAGTTTTGATTTTTTTTTTAGCAAGCCCTCTTTTTTTTTTTTTTTTTTTTACATTTTTTAGGTAGCGTCTAATTTTTGTGTTTACCCAAGAGTTTGTGGTCCGTATGGATTTTCATCAGTCACACTGAATGTCAGATTCTGTTTGACTCTTTATACAGTAGAGGTGGCCAGCTATTGCTTATGCAAATACAGTATGATTGTTTGGCTACACAGGAATATTGAAGTCATAGGGTTAGGGTTATCATAGAGCATTCATGAAAACACGATGGACGGACAATTACTTCATGCCCTATGATCTTGACACATGACAGCCTGTGTCTGATTGCAAGGAGCAGGGTTCCATTCAGTCCAAGACTATTTGGTCTAGGAGATGGGTCAATCCTAAAGGGAGTGTCAGGATGGGGAGGTGATATGTTCATGTTGTAAAATGTATGTTTTGTAAAAAAACAAAAAATATTTTTTTCTTTCTTTTTTTTTTTCTTCAAAGTCAGAGATTTACTTTACTAGTTTGACTTTTAAAAATTAATGCATGCTAATGCTTCCTCAAAACTGGGAAAAATAAATTACATTATGCACTAAAGAGACTGCCGAGAAAAACAAACTTCAGGAAATCGCATAGGCTGTTTTATAACACGACACAGCTGAAACACTGAAAAAAATGCACTATTGCATTGACTGCTTTGATGTTTGACACTTTGTCTAAAAAAATAAATAAAACCATGATAGAGTAGTTTGCTCCTCTGGGGTTAAAGAAAACAAGGTTTCATCTTCATGATTCCTTTTTTGTTACATTTAAGCAAGTCCCCCACTGAGAGAATATCAAAAGTAGATGTTCTATTGTAGGTGTGGTAAGAGAGAGGCATGGTAAGAGAGAATTAGAGGTATGAACTTGGTGAACCTGTACAAATGTACTCCTGTTCTATGCATGTGTTGGACCATAAATTTTGATAAAAAATATTTATGTCCACTGGTTTTGCTTCCAAAGTGTACTGTTGGATAGTGCTAGATCCCTCTTAATCTTCAGTGATGTTAGATGCAAAGAAATGCTCTTGTTTCCCCTGTGATTTTCAAGACTGCCATTTGGATATTCTTCCAAGTAGGGTTGCTTTTGATGCACTACAAATATGGTGATTTAGGCATTGACTGACAATTGTGTAAGCAGTTATTAGGTCATTGGTGGGAAGTCTATTCTAAACTATGAGTATCAGAACCAGTATTTTATCCCTTACCTTTCAACAATTTAATTGAACATGTAAGCTTTAATATTAAGGAGTCACTGGGAAATGGCTATGGTCTGCTTGTCTAGTTATCCATCTATCCTTCCATAATTCCAGAGCATCCATACACAGTACAAAGCCAGAAAGATTAAGTAAAATAAATACAAAAAATGCATCTGATAATCTCTCACTTAAATGTGGCTTAGACCAAAGTGGCCCAGCTGTTTGAACTGGATTCAAAACAAAATCTTCAAAATCAAGTGTTTGGCGAAATCCAAAGTTACATATTGGTAGATCACCCCTTTTTTGGAGTAATTGGTTGGAAATGGGAAATGTCACACTGGGGGATCTGTATCTCGGAGGCATATTGAATTCCTTAGAAGATGTGGTACAGCAATTTGGAATCCCTGTATTTAAGATTTTTCAGATATTTGCAACTTCACCATCTGTTAGTGGGGATTTTTGGATCCAGTTTCTCTGCCCTGAATTCACCAGAATCAGGTTCATTCTGCAAATTTTATGTTTTGTATATAAACAAAAAAAAAGGAAGTAAAACCACAAAAAATACAAGTATTAAGATATATATAATACGGTACAGTATAGTATATGATTTGATAACATTTTATAATATGTTTTTGTAACTGAATATATCTAATAGATTCATTACATACAAAGGGAATGGGATGCAGTGTTTCTGTGCCTCAGTTTATTTACAGCATAATTCAGAACAGCCCTACTTTGTAAGACCAATTTTACAAATGAACTAGGCTGGGTTTCCCCAAAGCATTTCAGCAATAACCTATGTCCTAAATTGCAATGGAAGAAGCTAATATGATCTTACTGTTATTGCTTTTCAATAGCCTCATCAACAAAAGAAAAATGCACTTAAGAGTGAAACATAATAAGAGAAAGGCACTTGTGGTCTGCTTTCAGTCAATAATACAGACAAACTCTGTCTCATGAATCACATCTGAGTGACAAGGGTAATGGTGTTAGTGCAAAATAGATCACACTATGTCCAGAGTATTTTTTTAAGTGATTATTCAAAGACTACCACTCTATGCATAGTGATGTGGAGAAAAAAGAAAAAGATTTCACCCGTTATACACATTACTGATTATGTACATCAGACAGCTAATAGTTCTCTAGCCTTACCCTGATTTTTCAGTCTGTGCACTTGAACACAGCTTTCCTCTGCGAGCTTGCATCTATAAACTCGGGTTTACAGTTGCGCTTGACAAGGGGCAGGATAATGCAAGAACCCATTTGGATAGCTAAACAGTGAATCTGGGGACTCGGATTCAGGTCCATCCAAGTCAGTTGTTCACATAAATACCACAAACACACTGAACTTTCTGCAGTAGTTTCCATGTATTTAGATTTACAGCACAATATTATTCAATAAGAGGCATTCATTAAGATGTACAGCCCCACTTGGTCCTGAAATCTGCCTTTGATTTCACCCAGAGTCCATTCCCTAAACTCCCACACAAAAGGCATTACTCAACCTGAAGTAACGGTGAGGTATCCTTAGGCTGAATCTCATAATCTAGTTATGTTACCACTAATGTTAATTCTTAACAATACAGTGTTGATCTTTGGTCTCCCTCTAAAATGAGCAATGTTTAAAAGTCTTTAGTCTTACTCTTGAACGTTTTATCCCAGTACCTGAACTGAGAGAACTTTCTTTGATTCTGACAACAAAAGCTCATTAAATCAGCTCGTTATTAAAAATATTGGTGCTCTTATCACATAAGCCACCTGAAACATCCTCAACACAGTTTGGTTTTCATAGTTTCAGAAGTTTTCTAAAAGTGTTACTAAAAAAAGTTAGACTCATTTAGATTTATCAGGACTTTAACCTTTTTTCTTTCCTTTTGTTGACATATCTAATTTAAAATCAAGTCAAAAACAGATTTGAATTCTGTGGAAATTTTCATAAATATTTGTGTACTACTCCCACATTTTTTTTTGCATTCATAACTTTAATGTTTTGCAGTGCATGTAAGCAAAAGCAGGATACGCTCACCTTCATAGAATATCTTGAAGCCACTGTTTGATCGACTGTTATCAGTGGTGAAAAGCAGATACAGAAAGTTACTGCTACTAAACAGGAACTGAGGGACCTGGGTTCCATTAAACGAGCCAATCAGAGGAGAGAGCAGGTTGGGACCGTCATGCACTTCCAGGAAGTCATAACTGAGTTCAGTTTGAAACCTTCAAAGTAAAGAAAGCAGAGACAGGGAGATGCAGAGAACAAAATTATTTGTATTCAAAACAATTCTTCTGCTTTGACAGATTAGACAGTTTGCGGACACAGCAGGCTAAATGGCTTCAGAGAAAATGTTTAACTTTTAAGGAGATAAATGAGAAGAAATAGATTGCACAACAAGTGTTCCAATAATTGCAATACTATCAGATCAACGAGTTTCTTGGAAATATGATAAAGTCACTATCAGGTCTACTTTCAATTCAAGCAACGAGAAAAGCCAAGGTCACTTGTTTTTAATGCAAAGAGCTTAAAAAAAAAAAAAAAAAAAAAATCACAGAGAAAGTAGGTCTTGTGTTTCTTAGTAGTGTGTCAGCACTGAGATAGCATTGATTATAAAATATGAACATTATATGGTTTCACTACTTAATGGTAAGAAACAAAGATCTAATAGCAAGACTTTTTTTCTTTTACTGCAGCTCTCTAAGGAAGTGAGCGGGAGCCAGTAAGCGAAATCAAGAATTACTCAAGGCTTTCAACATTCTTGGAAAATAAGTCCAGGACTGTGTTCCACCTCCTCTGAATTTATATCTCCAACTCAGAGGCTTCCTAGGCTCGGTGTTCTCTTTCTGTGTTTGTGCACATTTCAATTCCTAGTGTGTGTGTGTGTGTGTGTGTGTGTGTGTGTGTGTGTGTGTGTGTGTGTGTTGTGTGGTGTAGTAGTACTTGCATGCAATGTAATCCAGTATGTGGATATGGTATACGTACATAAGGGATTGTGTGCTGTCTCAGTTGTTGTCTGTGTCTTGGTGTTAGTGTACAGTATATGTGTCTATCTTTGTTTCCGAGGATTAGTTGTTGAAGCACTGTCATACAAACCTGTCAAAGCTGATCTTGATGGAGCTTCCCGGCTCAGCCTCAATGACCCACTCACAACTCAGGGAGTCTTTGTAGTAGCCTGGCCACCCCGGGGAAAGGATGACACCAGTCGGCCCGGAGTAGTGGCCCCCGCAAGGAGCTGGTGGAGCAGAGAGGTGGAAGAATGACGGGAGGCATTGGGGAGGATAAAGATAAAAACTTAAGGCATAAATAGATCGAAGAAAAAAACAAAAATAGGTGGAGAAAAGTTGTTGCTTTAAAAGATGATAACACTCAGTAATCTTTTTGTACCCACATGAAAAACATTGAAAGAGAATAAATACAGGATGAGTCATCAAAAGGGCTGTAGTTACACAAATCCCTGAAAATAACAAAAATGTAGCCATTTGGGTGGACTACATGTTTCACATAACCTACTCACTTTTTTTGTATTAAGATTCCCTCGGTTTTATCTTTCTCTATCTAACTCAATAGTTGACACATTGGTCCACAAACTACACAATTATTTTCTATTCCATTTTAGTACCTTCACATTTGGGAATGAGTCCGCTCCACATCCCCTTGCCTTCCTCCAGATGGCATGTGATGGTGTCAGCCCCCTGCGTCTTGATGAAGCCCTCCTCACAAACCACTGAGATGGAACTACCCAGTTGGAAACTGTCCCCAAAGCGCCTGGCATTCAACGGTATGCCAGGGTCAGGGCACTCATTATGTCCGAAAGCTTGTAATGAAAAGACAGAACAAGATCTAGTGACAAACGCTGTTGTGTGAATGAGAAATGGGGTCTTTGAGGAGTCAGGAGATAAGGGAAATGGATGTAGCTATTCGTTAGAGAGAAACAAAACCTAACAGAGGTCTGCTCTGTGTACCTGAGGGTGACATTAGCCTCTGTCTTTTGAGCGTGTTGTGCCTTTCACCAGCGAAAAAGAATTACGATGCTGTTGCATTAGGCCGTGAGGCACAAGAGTTAGGAACTGTTTGCACTATTCTAAATGCTTCTTGTTTTGTTAAGGCACTTTAGCTTCTCTTGGACATACAATGTAGTAACATTTCTCCTTATAGCTTAAGCATTCATTTTCAAAAGGAAATAAGTATGCTTTGTGACTTAGAACATGCACATTCTGACAAATTACTGCTACTGCTGAACATCATCCAATCCTTTATCATTAAGAAGATATAAGATGTCATTTGTTATCACTGTACTCTAGCTCCCTTTTGTTTCTTTGGTTAGATGTTCTGTATACGTTTTTAAAAAGTGTACAAAGTTAAAAGCTCAGTCAGTCCTGATTTTTGCAAAGAAGGCAATCATACTAGTCATCACACTAATCCCAAACCATAAAAGGAAAAGGGTGGATCCAATTAATTGTTCATAGATGCTTTACTATGATATGATTCTTTATATTACATTGATCTAACAGTCCCTTACTGCTATAGGTGATGTTGAACCCTCGCCCAGACATAGAGTGATCAGCCTGAAACTCCAGCTGCAGAACATTGCTGTTTGACGTCAGGTGGGAAGGAACTTCGGCACCGGAGAAGCGTCCTAGTATTGAGGCTTCTGACTGGTCCCCATCTTTGATAGTGAGGAAGTCATAGGGAGGCTCCAGGTCAAAATCATTGAAAGCCAGGTGTATTCTGGAGCCAGGCTCAGAGATAATGAGCCACACACAGTTGAGGTTGTTTCCATATCCCTCTGGGTAATCAGGAGACAACACTGTCCCCATGGGAGCGGTGAAGTTGGAGAAACAGGGGACTGTATGGCAGAGGGGAGGTATACATTAGTAAAGATATAAACACTTAAATATCCCAGGCAATTTGTTTTACAGCAATTTTCACTGGGCACATGACAATGTACACTGTGGATACTAAGATGACAGGGTCAGGCACAAAGATCAGTATAGAACACTGTCAGTACTGTATAACTAGCTCAGCAATCAGGAGGCAACACTGCTCCCATGGGTGCTGAGTAGTTGGGAGAAACATGAAACTATAAAGGGATGGAACAGAGGAGTTGGTGTACAAAGATACAGACATACAGCATATAGGCGCACAGGAACACTGCACACTGTCCCAATGGAGCAGAAGACTAGATTTATGTTATGGTTAGATATACTGTAGTGAAACTCACAACAGGGGTTTAGGACAATGTATAGTATAATGCAAGTTTCCCTTCTCCTGAGTATCTGTGTAGCATAACAGTGCGCACCCTACTTTCTTCTCTTTCAAACCCACCCCCAAATGAGGCAAGCACATCCTATCAATTTCCAATTTTACGTTCCAAATATATTGCTGTTTACACACAATGCCCTGCATGGTCATTTAACAGCACTGTAATTAATCCTCCAATAGCTTAGTGTCATTGTGAACTTTCCAAGCGCATTAGTAATTGCTTTATTTGCTGTCACGAAAAAAAAGCATGTATTGGACTCACATATGCAGATGGGGATATTAGCTGACCACTGATTGTTGTTCTGGCAGGTTATCATCCTCTCCCCGATGAGCTCGAATCCAAACTGGCATTCAAAGCGCAGAACATTTCCATTTAGAAAGCCACTACCCTCTTGGTAACCGTACAGGGGTGTACCAGGGTCACCACAACTCTCTTTGTCAATTTCTGTGGGTGAGGTGAGGGGAGGAGAAAAAGGGGATGGAAAGTAGAGGATTAAGTCAAGCCAAGTACTTTGAGGTACTTTTTCCTTAAAATTATCTATAAAGGTCCAGGTGAAGAGTCTAAGAGCCAGGCTAGGGATTTTTTTTTTTTTTTTAATAGGAGATTGAGAAGGGAGTGAGAGACAGGCAGACTGACAAATAGGACAGAAAGGCAGACAGGAAAATTGACTCGTTGCTTCACTGAATGAGACAGTTGCAGACAAGAATACAGACAGTGAGAGATGATATCAGCACTAAAGTCTGTGTACCTTTATAGTTGATCTTGAAGCCGATAGAGCCCACACTCTCATCAGACTGGAGATGAAGCCACATCTGATGGGACATGCTGACAATCAGGTCTGGGACAAAGCTCCCAGTCAGCCTGCAGAGAGGGCAACAACAAAAAAGTCACTATTGTATCAAACCCCTCCTCTCAAACATCATCTCATCCCACCAAGTTATATTATGTCTTACATCACATCAAATTTATAGAACCAAAAAAATCAATGTACTGTGTACTTTATGTGTTGCATATTAGTAATTATAGGTCATCGCACAGTTCGCTTCAACAAAGCCAGCCTCCATTTAAAAGGTGCAGTTATTACATTCATTCAAGGCAACATCTAAAATGTAGATCTAGCTGGCATTGCACTGCATGAGCAATATCACAGTATAATATATAACCAATTGAGTGTTTTATGTGGTACTTACACTTGTATTATTGTTTTAGAATCACCCACTTCCCCTCCATCTCCAATTGTTAGCGAATCGTACCCAATTTCTAGGTCGAACTCTTCGAAATTGATCTGAATAACCTGTAATAAAATATGATTTAATAAGTGTTAGAATGCAGCATGGCAGTGCTTTTGAGCATTAGTAATATTTTGACACATTCCTATTGAAGCATTTATATCGGAGTCTGTCCACATAGATTGCAGATAGTTTGTGAACACATGTTAACATGTTAAAACTAACTTCTATAAACAAAAACAAAGCTTGACATTGCTATCTTGAGTGTTGAGTATTTGTGGTGTTTATTTATTCATTCATTCATTCATTCATTCATTCATTCATACAGCAATATAATACATACTTATATTTATCTATATTATATATATATATATATATATATATATATATATATGAGCCAAACCCTCTCAATGATAACCTGCCATTTCAGTTATATGAAATTCACAACATATGTGCCCATTTTCATAACATGGCTTTTTGAGAGCGTGTTTCTGTAAACTACAGAATGTGATGCCATACACATTTTTTTCAAGCAAAGCAGACAGCAACATGTTGGATAAATGCTGTAAAAGCCAAAGACTTCTTCCTATCTCATAATTTAGATTAGCTGCATACCATAGCCTACATTCCGGAACTTGTATGAATTATGCAGAAACTAACCCTCAAACTTAAATCAACAATGCCTTAAAAGAAAATGGATGAAAGACTCAATTCTCAAAGTTGTGAAAGAGTCCATAACCCAGCCATACACCCACAAACGACCAATTTAGAAACGGACAGCAGTATCTCATTACATTACTGTACTTTAGTGCACAAATCAAATACTATAAAACCAATCATTGCTGGCAAATGTAAGACTTTTAAACTTTTATTTGTCTGTCCGCATTCACCCTTTAGATAGCTTTGTTAGCTGTCACTGGTCTTGGTCTCTTTTTTTTTTACCTTAAAAATTTACATAACATCACAAAAGATATTTTCACTGATCAAACTGGTAACAGCTGCTTACCCTAAAATTAATCATGTAAAACTGAGTCTACTGCAGAGAAAGGACACAATAAAGCCATATTATCTCAACCCACACTTTTGCAGACATGAATTAGTGTTGCAAAAAAGGATGTTTCATGACATGAGTGTCACATCTGTTGATGACAAACATATGATGAATGCTTGCTCATCCTTAACATCCCTTTCTCTGGCCATTGGGAGGACATTGCCTGCACAATATCATTGTGTAACAGCCTCATTAAAATGCACGCATAAGCATAATTACCTAATAACACTAATGGACCAAGTTTCAGTGCGAAGTCAATGGTGTGTTTGCTTAGCAGAGGGTACAGCAGCACAAAGCTATGGCACTTGCCAGTCCTAGTGAGTTCTGAGCTAGTGTTAGTTGGTTAGTTATTAGTTATTAGCAGGATTGCACTTAGTTGACAGCCCTGTGTATAGGACTTACTGGAACAGCAATAAAGAGACAGGTTTTTTGTAGGAGCGTAATAATGACCATTGGGAAAACAGGTTTGACCTCTTCACTTTGGGGAAAAGCGGATCTCAGTCAATCATTATTTCTCTCCATTTCTGTAACCCAAAATAAATTAAGCAAATCGCTAAATTACCAACAGCCTAGTTCAGGGAGAACTGAAATGCAATCCACTGCAGCTATGTACATTAATGAGGGGCAGTGAAAATGAACTCGTCAAAACACATGCATATTCTATGTAACCTTTCCCCACCCTGGGAAGTCATTGGAAAAGATATGCACACATAAATATGTATCCAGGAAAACGTAATGCCAAGACAAATGATCTACACCACAAGGGGGGAGGGACTTCTCTAATGTAAAATAGTGAGGGTGTACTCCCTGGGGAAAATGCCTATTTGTGTTTATCATATACATAATAAGGGTTTTTACACTTGTGTATGAAAAACACAATTGAGACATTACATTATTCATGCTATAAAGCAAATGTGGATAGGTTCAACACATAACATAACTTGTAATGTACACTGTTATAGCACCTGTAAGTATAGTGGCAAATTGAGGTTAAGTGAATCTGAGAAGAAGATGAGGGTCTAAAAGCTTGTTATCGTTGGGTCCTCAGAAGAACCCTGCCTCTATTGTTCTACCTTGGTTGGATCGCTGGCTGTGATGATCCACACACACTGGGAGTTACTCTCATACTGGATAGGGAAGTTAGGAGATGTAAAAGTCCCAGAGGGTCCTTGCAGATTTGACCCACACGTTTTCACTGCAACAGTATCAAGATAAACATTAAGACACAGACGATAAACATTAAGTTAAAGCGCCCATTTTATGCTCATTTTCAGGTTCATAATTGTATTTTGTGGTTGTACCAGAATAGGTTTACATGGTTTCATTTTCAAAAAACACCATGTTTTTGTTGTACCGCACCTTGCTGCAGATCCTGTTTTCACCCTGTGTGTTTAGGTCTCTGTTTTAGCTACAGAGTGAGACATCTCACTTCTATACTATCTTTGTTGGGAGTTGCACATGCGCAGTAGCTAGGTATTAGGGGTGCACAATATATCGAATCAGTATCGTTATCGCGATATCACGTTGCTCGATATCATTATCGAAAGTCTCGCAATAATCCTTTTTTTATGCGTCCCGTCCGACACGCAGACGGAGTTCTGAAGGAAAATAAAAATTGAGCGGAAGTGCGTGGAGGGCGGAGCCAGGCTGCGTCGCGCCTCCGCTGGAACATAAATCAGTGAAGAAATAGACAGAGACAAAACAAAGCGAAAGAAAAGAAAAGACTAAGAAGAGAGAGCGAAGGGAGCAAAAGAAAGAACACAAATAAGAAAATGAGTGTTGCTCAGGGAGAAGACAAAATAACAGGATGAAGAGGAAACTTAGAGGCCAAGAAGTTAAGTCCAGAGCATCAGGTGGCTCTAACGCCTGACAACGGGAGCAATATAAGAAGGCTGCGGAACTCAACAAATAGCAGAGGCTACAATGTTGGACACCTGTTGCACATGCTGTTGGTAATTATTAAATTATTTGTACTTTCATTAAATGTATAAGGGATAGGATTTTTATTAGTGTATACACTGACATATTGTATAGATCTCGAAGCTGACACAATCAATATTTATTTTATGTGACACATTGCAATAAAACTGAAAAATATAGACCATTTAAATAAACCTTATCTTTTTCATTAGTATTTGTGCTATAACTTGTTTTAATAGATACAAAGTGCTAATACATGTATTCAGGGCTGTAGTACTCAAGTCCGGTCTGGACTCGAGACCGTTTTTCTAGGACTCGGACTTTCTCGGACTCGCTAGTATTTGGTCTCGATTGTCTCGGACTCGGCATGGTTGGCCCAATATGACTTTTGGTCTGGACCGAGTCCAAGTGTCTTTATATGTTGATGATAATATTGGAGGGAAGTGAACACAGTCCAGGTGGGGATATTGTCGGCTTTTTACAAGTTCGACAGCTAACGTTAGCTAACGTACGCGGTGTTTGCTAAGTTAGCGCACCAGCGTTAGCCTAGCTACTAACGCTAGGTAAATTTACGGCTGCCTTCGGAGTTTCCTATATCTGCGTCACGTTGTCAACATAAGACCTGTGGGTTAGTTGGAGCCATTATTGTATCACATGAAATAAGCTTTGCGCCTAGAGATGTGGTGGGTTTTTGTTACGTTATAAAAAAGCTAACTGGCTATGTTAGCCCGTTTGTATGCTAGCGGACATAGCTAACGTTGTTTTCTGAAAAACATCTTTCCTATTAACCACGTCCAAATAACATTTTCTGTCTCTATAACACGCTCATTATTTATTTTATACTGTACAACCAGTAAAACTGTCCTGTTCGTAGTAGACATGATTATTATTTATTTATTCATGTTGTACCAGTCCAATATGACTGTCTGTTGAAAATAACCTTGTGTTGTAAAAATTTGTTTTAATTGTATTAATCTATTTTATGCGTTTTCCCATAACTTTTGTAATTTACATATGTTTTTAAAATATCGAAATTATATCGATATCGCAATATTCATTCGATATCGCAATATCACATTTTTTTCAATATCGTGCACCCCTACTAGGTATGATCACATCAGCTAGATAACTTTCTCCAACTTTGGTCAGTACAAGGCAGGATTAGCTGGGAGACTTTTTCTAAACAAGGGCGCTTGTGGAATACCTGCAGAACAGGGATATGTTAGTTGTTCTTTTGCAGATTATGGTGAACTAGTGTGTGTTGTAGTAGCAGTATTTTGCCATTGAGAACGAGCAGGCACGTGCTACGGTCAGCCACCTCATCTCGGCTAGTGACGTAGAAAG
>NC_045738.1:1653121-1678548 GCF_008692095.1 Etheostoma spectabile | reverse complement strand
GCAGATTTTGAACAGCTCACCCAGAAACTGAAAAGAGGACATTCAGAAACCTGTATCTCACTCAAAACAGCATGGATAGACAGAGTATACATTGTATAAATTATCACTACAAAACCTAAAAGTCAAAGCTTGGACTGTTAAATTCACAATAAATATTCCCAGAAGGCAGAGTAATAACTCCTGTATTGTAATATGACAGAATAGTAATGTATTGTTTGCACAAGTACAGTGAAGGTCTATTAGCTGCATTTCCATTAATCAAATTCTAAAAGGTGCTCCAGGTATTATGAAACATAGCAAAACAGGCAGAGCATTTTGGAATGAAAAAGTAGAGTGCTGCAGCAGTGGCCCTCATATATAATTAACAAAAATGAACTTTCCTCTATCTGCATAGCGCCTATATCCAGAGGCACTGCCTTAATCAAACTGTTTTATTAACTCTTCAGAAGCCTTGCTCACCCTTGCAGACAGGTCTGTGGTCGCTCCAAGCAGCAAAGACTTCTGCTACGCGCTGGCAGGTAATCGTTTTGGAACCCTGCAGCACATGGTCTTCATCACAGGTAAATTGAGCAGTTGCTCCGATGCTGAGAGAGATAACAAACACCATTAACGTCTGAAAAAGCAATCAATTCCTCAAGTATGACTGTTCATGAAATATCCAATTCATTATTTATTTCATGTCATTCATTACAGGTTTGCACTGTGCGTCAAAATATCAAATTCAGTAGATAAATGAATTAATTTATCAATTTATTTATCAATTGTCCTAATACTCGATACTCACAGGGCCCAAGTTAAAAAGAGTTAAGTTAAAAAGAAAAACAATGATGCCCTTTATGCAGTGAGCATTTTTTGCACACAAACTGAACTCTATTATGTTCATATGTGAACACTAGACATATATTATATTGTAAAGTAGAGCTACAAGAGTCCAGTGGAGAGTGATCATAGACACACAGGGGTATATGATTACATGGGCAAAGAAATATTAATTCAGTTGTGAGAATTAACTTTACAGTGGCAGGTAGCAAAATCTTAACGTCCACCTGTTTCAGACAAAAATGTAATCAATGTCTGCTATGTGTCGAAGCAAATAGTCTTAAAGTGAAGATGTTTTTTTTGCTGAATGGGTGTGGTATATCATAAAATCCCTACTGAACAATATTAGCAAGAATTATATTAATCCATGACTTAAACACTTATTTAATAGATCAAACATTCCATACGTGATAGTAATATAACAAAGCTTCAAAACAGATGGAGGTTGTCATAACAAGATTAAAACTGGGTTTGCATGCACATACATTTTGTTGCCTTAATGGAATGTGACAGCATGACGTAGAATTTGCTGCATGTCGTCCACTGAAATTGGATGAAGGGCGTGCTGTCCTGCTCCCTCTCTCCTCTACATAAATCTGAGCACCGTCATTTCAGCTGTTGAAGCCCCAACTCACCTGAAGTCAGAGCCGATCCGTTTGCCATTCTCCGGCTCCCCTGGGTCGGGGCAATAATTCGACACCTGTTTGATTCCTCCTTCATTCACTGAGAGAGAAAGAGAAGGACCAAGAACTTGTACGAAAGATACTGTCATTATCAAAGCTCCTTTCAGAAAATGCCCACTACAGTGAAAAGCATTAGAATAGCAGATAACTTGTATGTCTGTTTGAACGTTCAGTGGTTATGTTTGGTAAACGAATTTGGTTTCTGAATCATGTAGTTAGACAAATTGACCTTATCTCTCAGTGTCAGACTTTCAACCGCCAGTTATTTGGCAGCGCTGTTGTGAATACATACGTGTTTTGCAATACCAGAGTGAGTGCCAAGGCTAAATGCAACTCTCCTAACTGAGCTAGACAAAAGATAGGGAAATATATCTGGGACTAAGAGGATTAAATAACCTTCAACTATCAATTGCAGGAGCTACAATAATCACTCAGTGAGACTCCATACATAATAACAGTTTAAGTATACCAGATAAGGTCTTGTAGATGTGTTTTCATATAGAGTGCAGCCTTCGCTATGGCAGGAATGTAGAGAGGTGGCTTGGAATAGGAAAACAGTTCAGTGTCTTTCTGTGCCCTGACTTTTGATAAGCTCATCTCCCCCCAAGCATTATGATCTGTAAATCAAAGACTACATGTCCTGGAAATGAAATTCATAAAATATGTAGCATCATAATTATCATTACGTTTTGTTGTAATATTTGCAATACAACGTCACCTCACACCCTCTCACAAAGACCTATCAATTTTTACGCAAGAAACTTCTTTTCTTTGACTTGTTTCATGAAGTTCACTAGTTTTAAAGTTAATTGTTGCGGGTTATAATACAGTTATGGGTTCAATTATATGCAGTGAATCCACAAGGCATATAAAGGGTCTCTTCATAGTCTTTTAAATGATATACAGTATTGTCTCGTAGAAAAGATTACAGCCCTCTGCATTATTCATGTCTCCATGCAATGCTGAATCTATGACACATAAGGTAATAAAGATTACAACCTGTTATCATTGAAGTGTTTAGCACACTGTGGAGTTTGAGGGAATTGTGCTCCAGATTTATGTTAATGACAAAGCTCCGCAAGCAATTAGAAGGCATTCACTTTGGTCTGAAGTGTACACAAATCATCTGACAAGTGAGTGGTCACTCAACCTTGACTACTGCTGTGTACACACAGTGCATGAACATAAGTCAATCTGGTGCACTGAACTAAAGAGTACAAAATGAGACAGAGGGGTTTTTTGGCTGACTGAAATGGATCATATTTAACATTTTGTTGCAATATCAACCTGATCTCACAGAATTCTGTGAAATGAACAAGGCCCCTCAACTCAAAATCTGTGGCAGTTTCATGGAATTACAAAAAATTCTGTGATTGGTCCACGAATGACTTCCATGAAATTACCACGGATCGCTAAAAATTCTGTGATGGGCCCACGGAAGAATTCAGATATAAACACGGCTAAGTTAAGGAAAAGGTTGTGGGTGGGCTTACGGTTCCGTGACACGCGGGAAGAACGGGGCGGTTGGGTTTAGAAAAAGCCGGGGCATGATCCCCGGTCTCTCGGGTGAAAGTCCTGTGTTTGACCCATCCACCACCCCAAGCAATTCTTACGCCGATTGCCGGGCTTTCATCCTACTCCCTACCATAGTCGCTCCTAATGCTGAGTCATCTTCTCATTGACTTTACATTGGCATTGTTTTTCATGGTGGCCACACAGACTTTTCACACATTCTGTGGTGGCCACATAGACTTTTCACACATTCGGTGCCACCACCACGTAATGCAGTGTTAACAGTTCGTGATCATTTCACGGATTTCAGTGAGACCAGGCTGTGCAATATACATAACTGATCTAGAGTGTTGGGACAGGATGTCTGAGACAGCAGGGGAAATGATTCATCAGAAAGAAAATTGACTGCACTTCTGCAAAATCTAGTACTGTAGCTTAATTCCTTCACCAAATGATGCAGCAAAAAAAAAAGAGACAGGAAAGAAACAAAGACCCAGAACTCAAGACCTACATAAACAAAAAATCCAAACAATGAAAACAGTTGCATAAGAAAAATAAAAGACTTACTCAAAGACAGTTTGTTAGTGTTGTCCTTTCCTGGTAATAATTTTACCCCTCTGGATTTAAGCTCTCCAGAGCTTTTCACTGGTCGAGAGCAACAGAAAGAGTTCATTAGATAAAAGAAGTTACAGTATTAGATGTGAGAAGATACAGTGCAAGTGTTTCTTTCTCTGGATTATGCTTGGTCCTATGAAGAACATCAAAATGTAATTGCTACTGGTGTACATCCTTTTGCAAAAGAAATGAGTCCAACGGTTCTGATGCATTCCTAAGGGTTGCCCTAGCAATTCTATAAAACTTAAATTAGTTTGTCATGTTTGCTTGTTCATATACTGTAACTCAGACATATTAAACACAGGATGGAAATTGATTGCTCGAGGTAGATTTAATGTTTACAGCTTTTAATGGGGATATAGTACGCAGAATCAATAAGCAGCTCAAAGACCTCAGTGATACATATTAAGACAGTCTAATTAAACACAGCAGGGGCCAGATTTCCCACCAAAAAAAAACAGGTGATGAAAGAAGCTGTAAATAATTGTAATCCTTTAAAAGTATCAACAAAAGAGCCAAAAGAAATAAATTATGCATCAAGCAAAAACAATACACATTTGAATCTGAAAATATTCAGACAATCTGAACATCTGAACTGCACTGTGTGACAACTGGTGCATTCAACCTGTTATTAAACACAATTAAGAAGTGAATCTATTTATTGATCAGATAAGGATTTTTATAAGCTCAAAAGCCCAGTGCATGATAAAACCCCACAGTGACTGTTTGTGCTTAAAAATATCTGCCCTTGACATCATAAATACCAAATGCATTTAGAAACTGATTTACTACCGTACAACGATGCTCCGCAATAGATGAGAATTGGTATTTTTCATGCAATTGATTTTATGTCTTCATTTACAGTGCGTTTACACATGCATGTCACTGAAAGTTTTTATAGAGCTGTTTAAGGTGAAGTTGCAGGTTTCATATCTGGCTTGGGGATAGGCCTTTATGGTATACAGTGGTGTGAAAAAGTGTTTACCCCCTTCCTTATTTCCTGTTCCTTTGCAGGTTTGGCACACCTTAAAGTTTTCGGAACACTCAAACCAATTTAAACAATAGTCAAGGACCACACAGTAAACACAAAATGCAATTTGTAAATGAGTGGTTTATTATTAAGGTGAAAAAAAATCCAAACCATCATGCCCCTGTGTGAAAAAGTGATTGCCCCCCTTGTTAAAACATACTATCCTGTGGTTGTCCACACCTGAGTTCAATTTCTCTAGCCACACCAAGGCCTGATTATTGCCACACTTGTTCACAATCAAGGCATCACTTAATAGGAGCTGCTTGACACAGTAGGTCCCCAGAAGATCCTTAAAAGCTACACATCATGCCGAGCCCAAAGAAATTCGGAACAATTGAGAGAGAAGTAATTGAGATCTATCGTCTGGAAAGGGTTATAAAGCCATTTCCAAAGCTTTGGGAATCCAGCAAACCACAGTGAGAGCCATTATCCACAAATGACGAAGACATGGAACAGTGGTGAACCTTCCCAGGAGTGGCCGGCCGCCCAAAATTACCCCAAGAGCGCAGCGACGACTCATCCAAGAGTTCACAAAAGACCCCACAACAACGTCCAAAGAACTGCGGCCTCTTGCCTCAGTTAAGGTAGCGTTCATGCCTCCACCATCAGAAGAACTGGGCAAAAATGGCCTGCATGGCAGAGTTCCAAGGAGAAAACCACTGCTGAGCAAAAGAACATCAAAGCTCGTCTCAATTCTCCACAACACATCTTGATGATCCCCAAGACTTTTGGGACAACATTCTGGACCGTAAGACAAAAGTGGAACTCTTTGGAAGGTGTGTGTCCAAGTATATCTGGCGTAGAAGGAACACTGCTTTCATAAAAAGAACATTATACCAACAGTAAAATACGGTGGTGGTAGTGTGATGGTCTGGGGCTGTTTTGCTGCTTCAGGACCTGGAAGACTTGCCGTGAAAAAGGAACTATGAATTCTGTGTCTACCAAGAGACCTGAGGAGAATGTCCAGCCATCTTTTCGTGTACCAAGCTGAAAGAACTTGGGTTCTGCAGCAGCAATGATCCTAAACCACACCAGCAAGTCCCCACCGAATGGCTGAAAAAAACAAAATGAAGACTTTGGAGTGGCCTAGCCAAAGTCCTGACCTGAATCCTATTGAGATGTTGTGGTATGACCTTAAAAAGGCCGTTCATGCTCGAAAACCCTCTAATGAACTGATTAGGACAATTGCAAGATGAGTCGGCCAAAATTCCTCCGGACGCTGTAAAGCCTCATGCATGTTATCGCAAACGCTTGGTTGCAGTTGTTGCTGCTAAGGGTGGCCCAACCAGTTATTAGGTTAGGGGCAATCCCTTTTTCACACAGGGCCATGATGGTTTGGATTTTTTTTCACCTTTATATAAACACCCTCCATTTACAAATTGCATTTGTGTGTTACTTGTTTTGTCCTTGACTATTGTTTAGATTGGTTTGATGTTCCAACACACTTAAGTGTGACAAACATGCAAAGGAACAGGAAATGAGTAAGCTGGCAAACACTTTTTCACACCACTGTAGTACATGCTGCACATACTGTCAATTTAAAGTCATGCCAGAGAACAATGTCAGGAAAACAGATTTTTTTTAGTTTGATAACGGGAAAAGTATATACAGTATTTATCTCTCAAATATATGGTTAACATGGCCCCTATGAAGCACAAAAGGGCCGAATGCCCTCCGCAGACGGGGTATTAATCAAACTGTTTAATATTCAGTTAACGATCAAAAACATGTTTTGTGATTACAACGTGTTTTCAAAACGATGATCCCTTTTCGTTCAAGTATGGGCCCTCTATTACAATGTGCAAATGAAGTATTCATGTCTTACCTTGATACTGAGCCCTGAAGCCTTTGTGGCGGTGGTTGCTCTCTGTCACAAAATGCAGCCGCAGCCAGTTTTTGTTGCTGATGATGGGTGCTGGAATATTCATTCCAGTCATCCTGAGTGTAAAGAGTCACATATCAAATAAATACATGTCATCTGTTTTAACTTTAAGTCAACTACATAGGTTTCTTGTCCCTAGCATCTTTGTTGCCATAATCACCTAAAAAAAAGGGGGGGGGGGGAGGTAATTGAATAAAATGAAAGAAACCATGAATGAAAACAAAAAATTGGAAAGACACACAAAAATAAGAGGTGATACTACATCCAATTCTACAGTACAGTGTGTCATGCCTGTATAAAAAATAGTGTCCTTAATGAAGACCAGATTCTAGTTAACAGAAGCTTGGGACAGGCTGAAAAAGAGCATGGTGATGGTGTTGAGCCCTGGGATCCAAAATCGGCTCAGTGGCTCAATTGCTAACTTATTATTTTGTCTGTGTGCATGTGCCCACACACATTTGTGAGTGAGTGAGTGAGTGAGTGAGTGAGTGAGTGAGTGAGTGAGTGAGTGAGTGAGTGAGTAAGGTTGGTTTTCCTTTGTAATGTCTTTGGCAGAGCCACCAAAGGGGAAGGCAGTCAAAATCAAAATGAGAGAAACAAAGATCATAGATTGAGAGAAATACACAGTAAGAAATTAATAAAGTAAAATAAAGCTATGGAAGCTGACATTTCCCTTTGTGGCTATTGCAGATTTCACCCCAACCCCACATTTTCACCTCAACCCCAAGTTCCACATGTACCAAGGTTTCTGTTTAGCCGCAATTACTTGCTAACATTACATTAGGTCTTGAGCCATACAAGGGGGATACAGTAAGAAAAAATGTTTTATGATAATAATCAGCGGTATTTAAATTTATCTGGAAAGACAATTGGCCGTGATGTAAGATATCTACTCTACAGAAAAGGAAAGAGCATGGTGGCCTCTCAGTTCCCAACTTTAAAAGATCATTTCTGGTTCATTGTGTTAAGACCCCTCCTTAATCCAGATGTGACTGTTTGCTGGCGTACCTTGGAAAGTGCTATGACAGGGCCTTGGTCACCCCATGACGTTGTTTTTGCCAATGATTCTAATAAATGGTGCCAGTGCCGCTTTGGCCCCATTATCTCTCGTCTTATCAAAACTTGGAGGTTAGCTGAAACATACTGCCGTGTAGCTTGTAACTGGCACACTTCTCCCCCATTATTCAATAATGCAGCACTCCTGAATGGTGGGAGGCCGACAACAGCCCCACAATGGGAACAAAGGGGAGTTCATCATCTAAAAGACATTTTTGGTGAGGTTGTCTTGTTACCATTCTCTGACTTACAAATGCATTCAGTCTGCCACGTTCCGCTTTTTTCTTTTACCTTCAGTTAAGGTTGGCGCTCAAGGCATACGGTGTTCCCTGGCAGAGTCTTTTGCCCATTAATCCTATTCGTTAGTTATTTACTTCTAATATACTTAAGTTATGTACTGCACAAATAAATAATTCATAGCCCATTATGCATTTTTTGTCCTTTGAAAGCACAAGGCACATATCTTCATATGTTCTGGGAGTGGTCTCCCGTTGGTCCGTTCTGGAACAATATTGCATCCAAAATTTCCACCTTGTTTAATATTATTTATTATTATATATTAATAATACTGTGCCTGTTTCTGTGGAAAACCCGAGTGCTGTCTATTTTTTTTTTCTTGTATCTCCTCCAGTGCATATTGAGTGACAAAAATGAGAAAGTCCAATTGAAAAAATGGATTCCTCACATAATGCACAGCCACTGTCTCTGCAGACTCACTTGGTCTCTCTATTTGTTCATACAGCGCGCGCACACACACACACACACACACACACACACACTTTTCAGAGATTATTTTTATGTGCTTGATTTCATCAAAATTTTAGCATTATTCACAGCATTGATTTGCGGTGTCTCAAGGACTATTGGTAGATTCTGACAAAGGTTTGCGAGACACATTAAAGAGTTCTCATAAAGTTCTCTGAGTGAAATGGGCCTGATTTGATGAGGGGTTGAAGGGAGCATGGCTATCTCATCAAAATACCAACGCAATGAATCCCAATGTGCAGGTACTGTGGCCAAATGCGGCCTTAAGGCCAGAGAAATAAATTGAAATCTCTGGTGTCTTCTTAGTTTCCCAGAGAGAAAAATTATATGTAGGTGCACCCCAGATAATGAGCGATCAATTCAAATTCATCAAAAAAGATTGGGCTGTACAATTAATTGAATTTTGATTTAAATTTCAGATCCAACAATCATCAAAATAGTATTAAAAAAAAACAAATTTGCGATGTTGTGTTTTGCATAAGTCGACTGAGGGCGACATTATTGTTCATATTTTGGCACATTTAGTAATGACAGTAGGCTAGTAGTTAGTAGTGGTCATAGTGAGTGAAAATGTGACGTGAGATGCATATTGTGTTATGTATCTGGAAATGTTCATTAGCTGTGTAACGTTATGTGTGAGTATGTAAAGCTGAACAATAGTAAAACAGATTTTATTCTGATCCAAAGACTTTTTGAGATAAAAGACACTAAAAGATTATACACTGGACACTATCCATTATATCCAAAGATAGAGTATTCATGATATTTTGGTCAATATTGAAATTAAGATTTAACACAATTATTATTTTTTCCATAATCAGGCAGCTCTACCAAGTGAGTTTTCTTTTCCTCCTACACATATTCTATAATGTCTTACAAGAGGGAGTAATTGAAAGAATATTTTCTATGATGTTCAGGAGCTGTATACTTTGGTCAGTATATCCAATTGCTGCGTACATTAATTGCCCTGATGGAATACCTCGACCAATTGGCAATTCACATTCCTTCAATTAAACATTGCATTCTCTGCAGTCTGACTGCAGTAAAAGATAGCTTTTGAGGCATTTTGATTTGTATATTTTGCCTAGGAAGAACAATAATAAATCCCAAGAAGAAGAAATTGGATCTAATACACATGGTAATTTAACCAAAGTTTGTAATTTAGCTGCAGGTCACCTCTTGCTCTCAACCTGCTTTGAATATTGTAATCATCCTCTGACAACCATTTAGCCTCTATGTTAGAATAGGATTGTTCATATTTAGTGAACCAAAAAATTATAGCCAGATTGCTCAGCGAAACAGTATTGTATTCCAAAAGCCCCGGCTTTCTTATTATGTTAATACCATACAGAGTCAACGTTACAGTTCATATTTAGAAACATCTACAAATAAACTGAATAACAGAAAGGTAGAAAATAAGGTGTACTTGGAGAGAAAGGCATAAGACACATTTTCTGAAAAATTACAAAGTATATAAGCAAAAAGTGTATCTAATATTCGCAAACCCTTTCAGGTTTTTTGTTCTGTGTCCTTATTTGAAATAATGAGTGACGTGTAATCTACAGCTTGTTGTTTTTGCCCTTTGTGAACAGGGCTGTAGAATCACATTAAAGGTCAGAAGAATAACAAAGAACTGTTTTCCTTGGTCGAGCCAGACTCCAATGTTGGCTTTTGTAAAAGGAAACTGAGATTTCTTGTCTATTTTCACAGTGATTGATGTGTAGACTCACGCCAACCTTCTCCAGCATGACAACAATTGGATCAATAAACTTATTTGCAGAGATCTGAAGAAATCTTCAATTGATATAACGATAAAAACTTCTAAGAGGTGTCAGAAAAACATATTTCTTGCCCTACAGTCTTATAATTTAAGTAGTTTCAACTTTTAAGAATTGATTTCAGTATCATCTATCATCCACTTTCAGGAAAATGGCTGAATAAAATAGGCAGTTCAAAATGTTCCTACATTTCTATTTTGCAACTATTACATATGTTAAAATTAAAAGAATATTTAAATACCTTCAGTAATTACATGTATGTGAAATACATGCACTGATCTCAATTATTAACTCTTGCAAATTATCTGCAATTTGTATTCTCCGGGGATCACTGTATCCTTAATTTGCACATTTCTGCATTAGAATTTTTACTTGTGTATTACCTGATACATCTGTAATACCACAGGATGAGAGACGATAACAAGTTAAGTTGGGTAACGCTTTTAAATCTATTTGCCTGGAAAGGGCCAAGAGGAGATGTTAAATTTTGCTAACGTTGAGGTTCCGGGCTGTCAATCATTGTTAAGCAGCTCTAAACCACGAGGGCACATTGACAGTTTGCTTGTCTCCGCCTGCAGCTGGTGCTATATGTTAGGATGCTTGAAAGTGTAGCTGTCCAATGGCCTTGTACACAGTCGGAGACACTCATAAAAAGAGAGGGAGCAAGAGCAATGAATTTTATGGGCATGCGAGAATTGCTTGCCCTGAAATGTGTTTGTTTGCTTGTCTGTTTGTTTATCTGGACGAGTTGAAGTCATCTCTCTAAATTCTAGCCCCACTGCACTCAAGCTCACTCAGTCCTACTTGGATTGCTGGGCTTAAAACAAGAACTTGGCCTGACAGCCTCTTACATTGGTGACATACAATAACATCTTTTTGGAGTGTCAAAGTAATGCATTGTGACCGCTCACCACACACATGTAACAACTCACACTAATGAAGGTGCTGCTTGTTAAACTGCTTTGCCTGATAATTAAACACAGTATGTGTCTTGTTTTATCCTCTCCTTGGACATTGGACTGCAAACAACTTAAGTGAAGATGTCAGTTCACTCTTCGGGGTTAGGACGCCGTAGTCATAATCTGTGTCATGTCCTGCCTCCTGCACGCTCTACCCAGGCGCCACCCTTAATCTTAACCGAAATTAATTATTTTCAGTAAGTGAGAACACATCGGACATGGACAATATCCCATTGTGTGCTACTGGTGTGAAAAGGAAACTCTGCTATGATGTTGTCCGGAGTTCATATGTGAAGATGGCTCATGAAAATATTCCCTGATGGCAGACAGGGTCACAGGAAAAAGTATGGCATAATGTAATTTTTCCTGACATCTTTGTAATTGCTGGGACCGTAAAAAAAGTTAAAGGGATACTTCACAGATTGTTATTAAGCTTTGTATCAGTAGAAACTTGGTAGTATTTTTGAATGGCCGCGCTTCCCTCCCTAATGTCAACCTAAAACTAGATTTCTCTGTATTGTGGATCTGGAAAACAGCTTCTGAGGACGCAAAAATTGTCATTTAGCATCATTGGAGGCATTTTTGCCCAGAGGCTGTGGACTACAAGCCAGCTAGTTCCGCACGTTTTCAACCCGCCCATAGGGGGTTGGACTTTTTACCCGAAGCGAACTGAAGCGAGTCATGTGTCAGTCATCTTGGAGTTGAGCTACACTAGACGGCCAGCTGTCCGATCCGTCCTGCTTTCAACAGACAACAAACTGGACGACATCAAACTTCAACGAAACTCCCAAAGCCAGTTTAGAGACTGCTGTGTTTTTGTTTTTGTGGAAACATAGCAACTGTGTCAGCTATCTAGCTACCAGGCCTGCTAGCCTTCTGACAGATGCTGCTCTGTCGGGTAAGACTCGTGGAGGTGGACTGTGTTGGACTGGTGCAGAAATGGGGTACTTTTATTCAACTGCTGCTAACCGCTGGTGGACTTTGTGACTTTTAAATGTTGACCATTCTACATTCCATGCAAATTCACGGCTGTTTTTATACTTTGTGTTTACAGCCCACCATGCGCTAATGCTACTGTACCCTATAATATGTCTGCACTAAATGTAGCCCGTTTCGTATGTTGTTTTTTTATAATGTCGTTTTTTATATATTTTAGATGTGTAACACCACTTGAGCCACAATGAAACGTTATTTTGTGTACGTATATGGTTGAAATGACAATAAAAACACACTTGAGTTGAGTTGAATACCTCACTGTCTATGTCAGTATATGGTAGGTGTGGCTTGGGAGTGGACTCGCAGAGCAGCGACTCAAGTGCATTCTGGAATTTGGTGTCTTTCATTCACATGAGCCAAAAACACATTTTCTGGCTGTTCTCAGCCTAGAAGGCACCAATTTCTAAAAAAATTCACATTTCTACTACATAAGTGACCCAACTTAAAAAGGTCTTTCAACGGTGACATATCCCGTTAATGAATAGACCGTATAATAAAACCCTGTTATAGACTAAAGTGACAAAGTATTCTCTGAATGTATGTAATATGTATAGCATGTTAGATGCCATAAATATTGAAAGACAAGAGACATTTTTCGAAAAACTCAACATTTGTGTTTTGATGTCATTTCCCAGCATACAGTTTATTTTGGTTTAAGGTAATCCATTCATGGTATTAACTAATTTGATTATAATGTTATAGCTGTGATAATAGAATCACTAAAATGCACTATAAGACTACTACTACTGCCAATGGAAAAAAAATCCTCTACTATGGTATGTTTAAAAAAAAAAATGTTTAAATTGAAATACGTTTGTAGATGGTTTTATTTTGAAGACCCTAGGAAGTAAACTGTCAAGTATATC
Source organism: Etheostoma spectabile (assembly GCF_008692095.1). Taxonomy (NCBI): domain Eukaryota; kingdom Metazoa; phylum Chordata; class Actinopteri; order Perciformes; family Percidae; genus Etheostoma; species Etheostoma spectabile. Next base: position 1,665,587 of record NC_045738.1, on the reverse strand, counting down.
TTGTTTTTTGTCCCTAGGTTTAATGTGAACATGAGATGTCGGTTGCAGAAGTATCTTCAACGTGTGAAGAGATCATGACCAGAGCATTAATTAATAATAAAAAGGAGTAGCAATAAAATGTTTGTAAACAATTAACCACTTTTAGCCATTTTTCTTTAATTCTGAAAAGCAGGAGACACAATAAAACACAAAGCATTTGCCACTGGGGCTCTGAAAGGCATTTCTGTCAGTGAAAGAGTTCAATTTGGAGCTTTTATACCTAAGAGAAGAGGGTTACCTGATGGTCTGTCATAACACATCAGTGTCATCCCATATCAGCTTCCTGTCAAACTCTCTTAAGATTCGTCAACATACAATACTTAGCAGTCATCACCACACTCAGAGCGCCTCTCCTTTTGACTCTCTCCGCCTCTCAATGACAGTGTCTGCCTCTCTCTCTCCTTCTGACTCTGGATGACAATTCTCAGGGACAACAAAGCTTGTAGCTCAGTGATTGATTAGAGCTTCTTTCAGCCAATTATAATTAATGCCCGGCAGGATCACATAAACCTGGCAAATGCTCCCATTCACTCAGGACGTGGAAGAGATGGATAATCCCAGCCTCAAGGTTGGGGGTCAAACCTATTTCATATTTCCTTGTTTCACTTTGGAGTTACTTCTACATAGAGCCAAAACAGAAAGCCATAAACCAGTGTCTAAAGGCTGCTTTTCAAACTAAATTCTGTTGAAGATTTGTAATTCATGTGCACTTTGAATTGTAAAGCAGGGAACCATGTGTCCTCTCTTTGAATTTATTTAATTCAACCAGAGCGACAAGGCATATTTAACACTTTTTGCACACAACTGTCCATGAAAATTCATTAACAAAAAGGTACATTTTCATGCCAGTCAGCTGTTTTTTTCCTTAAGTTTCCAATACATGAGGCTGATTTTAGAGTGCTGCTCTTATAAAACATTACATGCTCAACCATACACTAAGAACCTTTGTTCTTTGCATGCTTCAAGATCACACACCAAGCAGGCCTCCTTGTTATACCAAGAACCAAGACAAAATCCTAAGGCAATACAGCCTTGTTTTACCAAGACCCCACATCTCTTTGGAAGAGATTTAGAGCTGCTGACACAGTAGCTCTCGTTCAATCTGTCAAAACTTAATTCTCTCTATAAGTGCCCGTAACCTTTTGTTTTTGTAATGATTAAATACACAGTAGTCCAGTCTCTATAGGGCACGGTAATTACTAGATAGGTAAATTAATATTACTGAACATAATGTAATCTTATTATTGGATTATACTGTAATCCCATTGATATAGTTAATTGTACTAACTACTGTACTACACCATACTGTTCATTTTTGTAATTGCCTTTTTCAAACCTACAGCTCTTTTATTGCACCCCCAGCCATTAAAGTGATGGGGGATTTCTCTTTGTATTTCTGTTATTTTCTATATGCATACGGAATTTTTCCTTATATTTGAAGTTTGGTCCGGGTTTGGAAGTGCAGCAGTGGGCCTGTAAAACCCATTGAAGCATTGTTTGTAATATTGGGCCAAAGAAATAAATATAACTTTACTACTTACTTTATTGGAACTTTAATTTGTCAATCAACTGACTTCATACTTACGAAATACACTAATTGTGATAAAAGTGATAGCAACCCTGGATTTTAAAATGTACTTTAGGGCCTACATTCGATTTGGCAGCACTGTTTTCTAACAGAACATAGGCCATGATTTCAGTTTTACTACAGCACTAAAAATTCTTCTCTTGAGAGAATTTAGTACATGTTATCTCTCTACTAACTAATGCAACGCTTGATCTTCACTTTAACCAAATCTCACCATTCTGTGTGCACACACACACACACACACACACACACACACACACACACACACACACACACACACACACACACACACACACACACACACACACACACACACACACACACTTTTCATCTGATGAAATACAAGCAAAACACACCATCACTACTCGTGACAGATCAACTCACCAAATGGTTGTTGGTTCAGATCCCTCTACTTCCAAATAATCAGACTTCTCCTCCATTTGAAATTCAGTGAAAACCAGGGAGATGGTATCCCCCGGATCTGCCAGGATGGTCCATTTACACTCCCCACTGCTGCCCAGGCCTCCAGCACCTCCACCAGCGCCAGGGGAGTCACCACTGGGGAAATCAAAGCTGGAGATGAGCCCACTGGAGCCCCTTAGGGTGCCACCGCACGTGTCTTCCGCTGTCAGTTACCAAAGAGATAGCAGGGTGGGGAGGGTGAGGGGAGAAAAGACACATGGTCTCTGGGTTATTTCAGAGCTTTTACTCAAAGTTCAAAATGGAAAAAAGAGGCTTCAAGCATAAAACATTTGCACCTGTCCCCTCAGATACATGCAAACTAGAGAAAGACCGATGTGGAAGCTAATGTTAGAGCTACACAAGCCATTTAGACAAACTATTTCATTTGTTTTTCACACATCCAGTTTGTTGAGTCCCATTTATACAGCTAATTCAACAACAATTATGCTAACAATATAAAACATGAGATTAAAAAGGTTGCAATTGTTGTCTTCACACTGGCAACAGTGTGGTATTCTGACAATGGGCAGAACTATTTAACAATTAGTGGTGTGCTAATTCTGTCACAATTGAATTTCCTTTGGTGCAGTTGGTAGGAGGAAAAGTCCTAAATATATATTTTGTGCTTTTTCTCTCTCTTTCTTGTCTCCACCCTCCATCCAAGAGTCAGTAATTCATCAATGTGTCTTCCAAGCCCACTCATGTTTCAGGAAACAAACAAATAGTGATAAACAGGGCTTGTAATGCTGTGAAATTGTTTATTTTTTCTCCAATGTGGGAAGCACGGTACGTCAGTTGAATGTTAATGCACTCTACCATAACAGTGGCTTGCTCTTTCACTCCACGTCCCTTTTCCCTTCTCTCCCCCACCCCTTCTTACATCTCTCCACCTCACTCTCTCCATTCCTTTCCTCCGAGCCCTCTCAGATCTTTCTACTATTACTCACCACCCGCCACTCTACCCCTGTATCCGTTTTTTCTCCCTTAAGAATTCTAATGATGGCAGGGCTTTCACAGTTTTCACATCATTTAAGACTAATATGTGACACTCAGCTGTGCTAGCTGAAACCTTTGATGGCTCAGTGCTCCACTCAGGGCTGTCAGAGCTGCCAGCCTTAGAAAATTCCTGTATGCTGCATTACACGATTGGTCAAGGAACAAGAAGCGGGTGTATGAAATTCAAAAGAAGATAAAGAAAAAAGGGGAGAAGATGGGAGAGCAGGAACTACTAGTTAGCTTGATCCATGTCCTTTGACACATTAACTGAAGCACAGCAATTGATCAAAGTATTCATAGGAAGGGCAGAAAAGGATCATATATGATTCACATCAAGGGCTGACTCATTTGCACACTACACCAAGGGCAGTCTATCGTTTGTTGAATAGCTGCAGCCTTGTAACAACAAAAGCCTGTGAAGTCATAATGATTTGTTTTTGGTTTGGATCGCCATCTCCACCTTATGACACTTCCCATGAATGACAAATTGTATATCCCCTCAATGTATTTAAGACAACATTCCAACGAGAGCCCAGCAGATTTTTTGAGTAATTGGCTATGGGCTAAAATTAAACTGATATTATTAAAGTGCTGCAAGTCTGACCAAAGGAGCCATATTACTTTTTAACATTGATGACAAACAGGGGGGCAGCGTAAAGGGCCCTAATGGCTGTCAAGACAAAAAGAGCGAGAAAGACGTGATGAAGAAGTGTTAGATAATCAGAGATGCAGGGAGGACTGGAGTTGAACTGGAAAAAGACAAGTGGAGAGAAAATAAAGAGTGAAAAATAAAGTAAGATTAGAATTTTTGCAAGAGACAGATAAACAGAGAAGGAGCAAAAGGGAAGGAAAAGGAAAAATAAAATGTCTGAGTAATGTCAGAAAACTTCTACAGGCAAGCTTAAAACACATCTTTGCAGTTCACACCCACCCAAATATATTAGTGACTCCTCTAAACGACTGCAAATGTAATCTGTCTCAGATCATCACATACTTGTCCTAAGCTAGTCCAACTCATTCAGATGGTATATCACCCCTCACCAACTCTACACTCTCTACTGATGCGGTCATAAGACCAGAATTCAGACCTTAAGTTTAAAAATAAATCAAATGAGTTGCTTTGGTGTCTGGATAGCTCACCTGGTAGAGCGTGGGCCTCATGTAGAGGACCTGTGTCCCTTTGCTGCATCTCATTCCCCCTCTTTCTCCCCCTTCATGTCTAAGCTGTCCTATTAAATAGAGGCCTAAAATGCCAATAATCTTTTTTATAAAAAAAGTCTTAAAATGGCATCCCAGCTTATAAATCAAACAGTCATGACTATATCGTAAGTTTTTCAATATAGTCGATTTTGAATTTAACCATTTACAATTCAACAAGTATCACAATTTTGGTGAGGGTTAAAGCTGGTTATCAGTAGGTGCTCCTATCACACAGTATCATGATGGAATCACCAATCCGTTATTCATAATAATACGTTTTACAGCATCTTCAAGCTAAAAATAATTTTTGGCTTCATTCTTCCGCTTTGCTTTCCCCAAGACTTCTCCACTTTTGCAGCTAAAGAGATAACCAAACAATTCCCCCAGTCAAAGTGAATTTATTAGAAAATGAAATGTAATGTCATAAAACATTTTTCGTAAATGAGTTACTTAAACGTTACAATTTACACATTAAAACATCTAGCAATGAAGAGTTTTTTTAATTTATTTTTTTAAACATGAATATTAGCAAATGATGCATATACTTTAGCATTTCTAGGGGACAACTATGTCTTGGCAGGTGTATTGTTCAGGACCCAAGGACGTGCAGTGTCTAGTGTATAATACTACCAATACCACCGGCCAAGCAATCTACCCTTTCCAAAAAGGCACGTTTACATCGGTCCCTTTACTTGTATTATTATTATTATTATTATTATTATTATTATTAGTTGAAGGAATAGAACTATAATATTTATCAGAGAATCTGCAGGGCATCTGCTAGTGCCATAGGACATTGTACAAAGAAACTTGATAAAATCAATCAAATAACATAGCAGTAAGACTCTGTACTGTAGATAACTATAAATTAAGTTAGGTAGTGAGGTGCATGCAGACAGTGAGCAGAAACCACATGCAGCCATCCAACACAGTTTATGTTCTGGGTTTTGACTGGAAGGCGTGAATGTTGCCACAAATGATACCACTGGCATTATCATAGAAAAGAAAGAGACAATGACTAGACTCTCCCATAAACCGTAAACAAAAATGAAAGCCCATTTTGTTCCGCAGATATTTCTACACCAGAATAGGATGCTGGAACAAATAAAAAATAGCTCCTTTATAGTTTCCTCTGAAGTGGTTTCCATGATAACAGACTTGCTCTCTGATGATTGTTGAACATCATTCAATACAGGTGGTGTCAGCAGAAAAGCCAAGTGCAAGAGTGTGAGTGAGAAGTAAAGAAGGTTAGGTATGTAGCGTGGAAATAGTAAATATGGCGATGGTACCTGCCCATTGTCTGCAAGCAACTTTAAAGAGACTTTTTAGTTTAATGAAAAAAGCTTTTCATTGGTTTGTGTGCTATGGATTAATTACCAATATTGCAGCACAGGGCTTCCTCAAAAGGGCACTGGATAGATTTCCACAACCAGGTTTAATGATACCTCACTTATAACTTATTGTCTACAGTAGCCAATTAAATAGCACAGGGAAATTTGGAGGATGCTTGGGAGTACTTCATTATTGTACAGAAGTGCTACGACAGGTTTCTTAGCCGTGTCTTTGAGAAGCATCCATGCATGGTAGTGTAAATCATGAATCGGCAAACTGCTGTCTCAGGCTCAAAAAAAGCTTTGCTGCTTGATAATTTTAAAATTGCTTCCACTGGATAATGCCTTTCAGGTTCCATATATTCACAGGCAGCATTTCATTGGGCTGCAAGGCAGCATTTAAGGTATAGTGTGCCAACGAGGTTTGGTGACATAAAAGACACAGAGTCCTGGGCAACGTGTTCCCGAGCAAATCATTAGAGCATGCTCTGGATTTAAAGACGAAGGAGGATCTGTCTCTTTTAAAAACGGTGGCAGTGTGAAAAAAAAGAGAAAAGATGGTGGTGAGGATTAGGACTGCTTTAGCTGAGCTCATTTACATCCCCAGCATCAGCAATCTAATGCTACTTGAGGAGGGATTAAGCCTCTCTCCCCTTGACTTTCATCAGATATACAACACTTGTCTTTCTACTTAGAAATATTCACCCAAGGATAGAAGGAAGGAACTCATGTATACACCTTAGGTTTTTCCTTTGTAATAATCCCTGTATTAATGCAAAGTAGTGACTATGTCTATTGTAAATCCCTCGTTTGCTCAGCTGCAAGTCATGTTAAACATTGACAGGGTTGAGAAGCAGGAAAAAGAGGATAAATGGTTGCAGAGATGCAATTCAATATGTATCATGCATATTGCTGGGAGTCATTTTATTAAGATGACTATCTCTCTGTAATTTCAAGTTTTTAAATTAATAATAAAACAGGATGATTCAATGAACATTATGGCACCACACAATCACAATGTTACATATGGGCAAGGGATATACAGTATGTCATTTTGTTCTATAAAAAATGCTTCTCATATCAGTCTTTTTAAATCAATGAATATTGAATATCAAGTATCAGGATCAAGTTGGTAACCTAATTCCTAATCCAAACACTATCACAACGGTTGACTGCCCTCATGGAGTTGATGTAAGCATTTCTGGCAGTAGTTTGGTGAAGATATTATTATATCAATTCTAACTGTGGCGGAGAACTCGGCTCTCATTTTGACTGAAAAATCTCGCCATGGGTAAGTACAGTTTAAATTTTTGGAATTCTCAATGTGATTAGCAGAGAGAACTGCATGTTTGGTCCAATCACATTAAGACATGGAAATGTTTTAAAGGTGCAAGGTTTTTCTGTGACCTAATTCTCTTATTCTTTTGGACAGGGGCTGGCAGCAAGAATGACAGTGTATCAATAGACCATATTCACATTTTACCACACTGTCCCTGTTTGCTGTCTCGCTGCCTGGTTTAATGAATGTTCAGAGAAAATTTAGATGGAAGGAATCAAATGGGCACCTGGGACGGGCAGTAGCAACTCCCGATTAGAATAGCCATTAATTCTCCATTTCACTGCCTTTCTGCTTTGAGTTAATAACGTCTGTTTTTTGGAATGCAAGTCTTTCAGTCTTTTTAACTCCATTAATATCGACTTACTTGTTTTTTGTCTTTCTGTCAACCTTTCAAGCTCTACAGTGTTGTCACCTTTCAAAGCGAGAGTGACACAGGATAAACATGTTTATGGTTCATCTAAAACGGGATAATACCTGACATTATGATGGCTTCAAACTAACTACAGTATAATATGGGATTCTTGAAACCTTGCCAGTCACTCAAATCCATTTAAGACACACATTTTGATTTTCTCATTAACAGATACATAAGCATGATGGTTGTGTGTAGGTTGTTTCATAATGAGTCAAACTAAGGAAATCAAATACTAAATTACACCACTTCCTCCATACGGACTTCCACATTGTGCCTTCACGGTAAAAACTTACAAATGCCACTTTTAATTGAATCAAAGTTGATAACTCTGTCCACCAGATACACTGTGTGTATATCTGATAATTCCACAGTTTAGTGATGAGGTTTAATATTGGTCAAATCTGGGTTCTATCACTTCATTATCCTGCTTTAAACACAGCATTTGTAGTGAAATATTATATTGTATGTCTCCTTGCACTTTTCCCTTTCCTCTTTCCCTCGGTCTTTCTGTCAGCCAGACTTTGGAAGTTGGATGAGGATGGAGAAGGGAACTTGGATAAATATAAAAGAGAGACAGATAGTAACAAAGGGCAGGTGACTGGTTAAGAGACTGATGGTGTTGGGAGACGGTGGGGGGTAAAAGGTGGAGAGGGGAGAGATTTTGTGCGGCTGTTAGTTTTGTATGAAACAATTGATGAGCAGAAAGGGCAGAATCTCTGAGGAAATAAGATCAAAAGACCATCTGCCCACATATAGGAGCTGGGCTAGATTTAGTCAAGAGAGAGAGTGTGGCTCAAGCAGTGCCCAAGCCTGAAAAGGAGTGATTTCTGGCCTGTGGCAATAGAGGCTAACACCATCCTTAAAATGGAAAGGAACCCTCCATCTGCAGCTTTTTGTTTCCTCAAAGATTGCCATTTCTCAAACATTTGCTGTGCCATTTTCTTTTTGCTGTGCCTTGCACTGTAGAATGAATTGGCATGAGCAAATATGCGTTGCTAGCTCTGGGAATTTGTAGGATTGTTTATTGAAATGAGAGGGGCTATCTTTAACTCTTAGTATATACTCTCTTCGGATGAGTTTGCACTCTACACCTAGTAGTCCACCAGCATCAAAATGTATTAATTTATTAAATTAAGACATGTTGGCATTTCTTGCTTTTCCTTTAAATATAGAAAATTATAAAAATCCATCTGCGTAAATAAAGAGGGAAAATCAATGCAACACAACAGAAAAACATCGGCCAAATTGTGAAAATTATTTAAATTTAACAATATATTAACAATTTAAAGTACTTAAATATATAATAAGTATGTTGCCAGTTGCAAGTGTAATATGTTTACTAGCTATCACGTGCAGTGAATGGTTAATATGCTTTTACATCCATTTTGGTGAACCCAGAGAGAAAATATGGCATTTTAAAAGTAGCCTACATTTACGGCAACCAGATGACGGTAGACTACAGAGAAAGTGTGTTATTTTTACATCCATGTCGGAGTAACAGAGGGAAAATATTTTAGTCAACAGTAAGTGGAACCAAATTGTGTGTTCTAATCCAGTCCGATTCCTACCGGTTGCGTAGGAACCAGAACAAAAACCGTGTTTCGGTACCCAACCCTATGCTTAAGTCTTTCAAGCAAGATGTTGTGATCCACTGTATCAAAAGCTGTGTTATGGTCCAGCAGCACCAAAACCGGGCATTCAAAGGGCTTGACCTGTAAAATCCTCCATCGCTTAGAGCATTTTCACCAGGGGATGGTTACAAATGTACTGCTATTAATTATTTGTCTTTTACACACACACACTTGTAATCTGGTTAACAGTCAAAACAACCCCTTTTATTGTTTGGTCACTTTTCCTGAGGTATACAGAAAATGTACTGGTTAAAAAATGTCCACCACATGTAGCTTTTTACCATATTTGTGTATCAGCTGTCTCAGCATATTCAACGTGGTAGGAGAGGGAAAACTTTAGACATTGCAGTTTTCACAGTTTCACTAATTTCATTTTAATTTCACGTCCTCTAGACTGTGGCCTGAGATCGGTTTTTCTCTGACGTTCCTTCGGTATATGGTCAAGTTGCTACCATACAATGTACAATGGCTCTGGAGTTGGTGAGTAACCACAATGGACTAAAAGTGTATTTATTTTTTACAGCCCAATATTTTTATATAAAAATAAAACTTGATGAGCTTTTAATTGCTTGCTTTGTAGCCTATGCAGTCCGAGAGTAGAGGTGACTAAGACATCAGCAAAGCAGCAGAAGGAGACAGCTCAACAAATATAGAAAAACATTAAATCAGAAAAACATTCTAAGAAGAGGTGCCCAAAAACTGTACTCATCTTGAGTCAGCAATTTAAGTACAGCCCAAGTGGCAATGCAACAATCTATTAGATGTACCGCTCCTGCAAACAGCATTAATGTATTTAAGCTTCTTACTCTACTTGGAATAAATATTTAATTAACCTTTTGAGCTATAGAGGCTCTAATCAACTTCTTCAACATGATTAAAATCATTCCAGCCCATTAGAGTGCAAACAAATTTACAGATCTAATAAAGATTTGTGCCAGACAATACTACACCAGTCACCCAATCACACGCCATCAAGCAGTCAATCATGTCTTAGCAATTAACGTAAAGCAATTCAATCAAACTACAAGAGGTCAAAACATACCAATCACCTGCTCATTGAAAATGTCTTAGAGGAACCCTAAAATGGGAAGATAACATGTATTCTCCAGGGTACCCTACAGTCACTTTGTAGAGCTGGGAGTAAACGTTGGCAGTAGGGCTGTAACAATATGGGACACTAAGATCCACAAACCTGTGTGGCAGAGTGAGAAGGCAGAATCACGACACACCACTTCAAACTCCCAGAGTTATCCTTGCCGTCCAGATGACAGTATCTCATTGCAAGTTGCGTTTTAAGCTCCTTTTTTCTGCTTGTAGAGAGCTACGTGACACATGAAACTATATTGATGCAGACCGGCGAGTGGAGAGTATACCAGGCAGACACACAGCTGACAACCTGCTGTTGGAGGTGCTGGAGATAGGCTCGGACATACACGCCGTGGGCCGCTGTGGACTTGTGTCAGTCCCGCAAGTGGATTCAGGGAAGTGGCTGCGTGTGTCCGTCAATGAACAAAACATCAACGCCGGTACAAGCCTACAGCTGTCCGCAGACACTGAGTGAGTAAAGCACAGGAAAATCCGTTTCCTGTGCTTTCTTACTAGCTGGTCAGTTAACCCGAGTTAAACGCTAGCTATCAGTGAACAGAAGGTAGTGTCTGGTGTGTGCGCCAGTGTTTATGCGTTTGTGTGTCGGCCTGCCCCCACATTTGGTGATTTAAATTTAGTTTAATTTAGGACTCTTCATAGTACTGTAAAACAGTAGCCATTTAATTTATTCTGTAAATGTAAGTGAACTTGATTGAAGAAGAATTTTCAACATGCTCAAATCATCTCCACAATGGAGTTTGCTTTTCAACAGTATTTTGTTACAAAGAAAAATGTTATAGCTTTGGCTATTTCAGTATTTTACCGAGGTATGTTTATAATGTGCATAGTTAATATTGTTCTTTGGTGTGTACACAGGTTTTTCAAATGTTATTTAATAAAAATCTCTTCTTTTTCTCAACCCCCCCAAAAAAGACAGAATTGAGGTTTGTATCGAATCGTTGGTCAAAATTTGTGATGTGAACCAAATCATGGGTTTGGTGTATTGTTACATCACCTTCAGTTAAAATCATTAGTAACTCATTTTCAATAATAAAACATCCTCACCTCTGCAGATTGGCACAGGGAAGTCCCACACTGACACCTCAGCTGCGTTGGTCACACAGGTGAGGAGTGAATGTCCGTCCAGGACGTAGCCGGTGACGCACCGGTAGCGAATCTTGTCACCTACGTTGAATTGAGTTCCATTCAGTATGCCTTTGGGTGGAACCCCTGGGTTACCACATGAGCTGCTTCTCAGCTCTGGGAAATAGAAAGAGAAGACAGTATTGTTAAGAATAACACTGTGTTGCTGTATAAAATATCTAGCAGAGTGTTTCCTAAATGTTGTCTCTAGTCATGTAAGCAAAGTGATTAGGTTGTATTTTTTACAGTTTTGGCTACCTAAAAGATGTGATATTTGAGCTGGTTAGTCACCTCAACTTAAGCGTTAGGAGTATTATACATGGTTACTAGCTGGTAAATGTTCAGCACAAATCTGACATTTATGCCTCAGATGCTTATATATGTCTGAAGAGCTAATATTATCTTGGGATAGAATATAAATGCACTACTCAGTGAGTGGTGAAGTACCGCAGTAGTGTTTAACTCATCTCTTTAGATTTAGAGTCCACAAAATAACAAATATATAACTGGGAGGTGCAATAAGGGGCAGAGAAAACTGGTACATTGGCACAATGTGAAAAAAACAGCAAGCAACAAGGTAGTAAAAACAATGGCAAGAGGACCTTAAAAGAAGAAGCTACAGCTGCAGAGTATAATTATTTTTCCTGTAAACTCCTGAATGGCCAAGTTGCTTAATAGTAGGGACAGATGTCAAAACATATTCCTCATCACAAAAAACAACAAAAAAAACAACAACATTTAACATGAATAGTGGGCTTTCATAGGAATGGTCATCTAACTTTTAGCACATTTTACTGTGCATCGATAACTGTCAATGAGTCATCAAATGACATCTGCTGACATGACACATCTTTTATGTTACTACCGGAAGTCTATTGTGTTCCAAAACAAATCATTTTTGCTGTACACATTTTCTTTTAACCCTGGAAAATAGTAACTATAATTGTAAAATCTACAGTAGGCATGTATATTAAAAGATTTTTGAAATTGAATGTCTCCATTAATCATGGTACAAACATGGTAAATAACGGCATGTAACAACAAGCATATGAAACTATGAAAAATAATATTACCTGTACAAAATTGTATTCATATTGTTTAATATCCCTTGGCAGACAACTTTTTGAAGATGGCATATTGCAGTCGAGCATCTTCTACTAGTTAGCCATTTCAAAGAAATTGCTATCATATTATGCTCATGCGCTGACAGAGCCAAAGTATTTATGATCAATGTAT
>NC_045738.1:1650125-1653053 GCF_008692095.1 Etheostoma spectabile | reverse complement strand
GCCTGGAGGAATATTCCATCCTGTATTCTTTTGGTTGAACACAATCTTCCACTACATTCCTTTCCTCCATAACCCATAAGACCACCATAACTCTCCATCTCTGTCAGAAGTCCCCTGCACATGTCCAGCCTGCACAAAATGTATAAGCAACGATTTGATTTCAAGCCCCAGGACATTACACATCATCGGCTTCTTTTTGCCTCAGCAGGTACATGTTGACTAAGTGTTACCTATTCAGCTTGAAGGCAAGATTGGGTCTGTTTCTAAACTTAACACCTGTGTGAGCCAGACTGCAGACTAATAAGGTCTGTATGGCTGTTGGAACCTGCAGTCAACCTTTCTACAGAAGTAACATTGGGTTTTAAAACTGTTTGTGGCGTCAATGATGCTTCTGTCTCTTGATTACGTTTAAGTCACGTTTGCTAGCTAATCGCCGGCGCTCTACACTGCACACTACACACTACCTGGACTCAGTGCTGCTTACAGTGTTAATGAGGGTTAGTTCACACTCCCCAGGGTGACCTGCATTCCGCGTGAGGGCAGTGCTCCTTTGGCTGTTATCGCTTATAATGCCATCCCGGTCGCTCTCCCGCGGAAGCTCAGCCTGGGTTGTGCGCAGAGCAGGACACCGGTGATTCGCCTCAGCCACCATGTTTGCTTATGACATCAGACGTGAGAGCCATGTGCAGCCATTTCCGGCCCGGACTCATGTCAATCAAACTCTGGGGAGAGCCCCTATGAATAAACTTAATTTCGTTCTGGAAGTCATGTGCAGGCAGCACCTTTAAAAACAATATAAATCAGCACAGTAATATTATTGAATATATATAGTCAGTGCATCTTAAAAGATACACTTGGGTCAGCTTTATGATAAAGAAGACTATGTAACTGAATTTATGGCTAAGGATCAATAGAACCAAATTTGTATGATCAGCTCCAGGGTTGTGTTGTTGATATGAATACACATCTTCCTTCTTTCCTACAGCTTGTGACTGATCATGCAGTAAAGTTAAATTATTATTGTTGATATTTGACATATGTTTATGGCCAATTATTCTAACTAGCAAGCCAGGGAATAAAAAGCCATTTTTACTTTTGCCTACACCGTGTTAGATCGATCTCCTGTATGGAAAGATAGACAAAAGATAAGGAGGTGCATATTTGAGACCCTGATCTTGAAGTTAATTTCATTGACGGAGATCTGTGAAGCTGCATTTTCTAATATTAATTTCCAAGACTCATTTTTGAAATCCAATTACTAATCCACTTTATAATCCAGATGTTCACATACACATTCCTCATACAGATGATCTCTAATGAATACAATATAAATCCTTAGCATCAACTGCTGGCTGTTTATGTTCATGAGGATAATTAAATAGCAAGACTGCGTCGGTAATAAAGTAGGAGGACAGGGAACATGTGATTTCTTTTTTAATCAAATACAGAAAGTGTTGGCTAACACGTAAACACTGATACTCAAAATAGAGCTTCCAAAGCTTTACCAATGTATACAATTCCTAATCACAAAAATATGAAATAAAAATAAAACGATATACAGCATTTCTAGTATTTTAGGTAGATCAACTTTCCCATGAGAAACATTGGGAGCTGAGGCTCTCATTCACGTTCTCACATTTTAAAACCAGCTAAATTTAGACAAAGCCTCTGCGAATGAATCTGTCTGAAGAAGAGTAAAATATGTATAAAGGGTTTATTATCTATTTATGTATGATCCATGCAATTATTTTATTTCAAGCAGAAACACCTCATTGTACAAGTAACTCAAAGTTCAGTGGAAAAGGGAATATTTCATGATTGACAGCTTATTTGAGTTGAGGGAGAGAGGTGCAAAGTGAGGGAAGATCAGGCTATACAGTTTATAGTGCAGCACTAATGATACTTGACCGATGTAGGGAGAAGGAGGGAGAAGCAGAGTTGAGATTCCGTGCAGGATTGACATCTGACCAGCGCAGAGGTCAGGGGTGAGAAGTGGGGCAATCCAGTCCCATAAGAATTACATTCATAAGTAACTATTTTGCATTTGGAAGCAGGTAAACTATTTACATAAGGTTTGCTAAAGTTTGTCCATAGCATACTATTTATATGTGGAAAATCTGAAGTTGACTGACAAGGTTCACCTCTCATAAATAATCCATGGTGCTGTGATCTAATTATATGGGCCACTTTGAATTTGGTCACTTTAATCTATAAAAAGTTAAAAATAGATTAAACACCAACCTAACTAAATAGGTTCATATGAATATTAATATGAGGGTATGACAATAATTGCAAGCTGCAGTATAATCCTAACACATACACAGTGTCTCCATGGGCGTTATGGAGAGCCTGTGAAGTTTAAATGTACTCGTTTGAAATATCAAATTTGTGTAGTTCAACAAAGTGTGACTAAGCACATCAAAGGCAATCTTAATATAATATGTTAAACATTATAAAGCCTTTGGTTTGATGCAGAGAATGTCAGATTACACTGCTGAGCTGAAAACATTTGAATAAAAGAAAATCTAAACAAAGAAAACAAAAACAAAAACAAAGAAAATTAAGTGTCCAGGGGACTGGGGTTGTGTGCATCCAGATATTCAGAACTCCCCATGATCACAAAGCCTTCCATCACATCAGTAGTGTTCCCAACAGTGGCCATTTAACTTTCGAGGAGGGTGTTGATCACTGGAGAATACCAAAGAGCAAAGACCAATGAGCTTGCCATGGTACAATATGTGGGTTGAATGTAGCTGATCTATCACTCAGTTTTGATGTATTTGGTATATCAATCTTTGTCTCTCTCTTCTACTGTAGGGAAAAAGCATCAGATACTCAATCTTAAATGTCTTGTTATGGGATTAGATAAAATAAATTGAGACTTCACACTACAGAGATGCACATACATATATATATATATATATATAT
>NC_045738.1:1649757-1650115 GCF_008692095.1 Etheostoma spectabile | reverse complement strand
ATATATATATATATATATATATATCTTTAAAGAGAATATTTTATTATTCTGGGCAAATCACTGGTCTTAAGTCTGCTGTAACCCACTGCACTAAGTAGAAACCATGCAATTGTGTTAGAACTTGTCATTAAAAGCTATGCAAATATCAGAAATTAAAACTAGTTCCTACAACATAATGCTCAACCAAGTGGAAGGCAAGAGTGTTAAAAGCTGTTCAAAAACAGCTACACTTGCAGATGGAGTGAAAAGCCGGCCGTCATAGGAAGGGGTGAGACCAACACATTTTCAGACAGTCTCTCCTGGAAGGCATTCATAGTGTTGGTTGTAAACACGAACAGATGTGTAAAGAATGAAGAAA
>NC_045738.1:1646011-1649747 GCF_008692095.1 Etheostoma spectabile | reverse complement strand
AACAGCTGAGAGAGGTTTAAACCTTGGTGGCTCCTTTCTCACCTTAGCACATCTGGCCAATCGCAGCGTGAAGTGGGTGTGAATGTTTGCTGTCGTTCCTGAAAGCTACAGATATTGTCAAGTAACACCCCCCACCATATAAAAAATAATAATTCTATTTTGGTGAGGAGAGGAGATTTGATGTAAACTATTGGTACATAATTGCTTCTGTGAATATTTACACTAATATGTCAACATACATTCTTTGAATTGTCTCCATACTTCATTCCCAAATAATTCTTTGCATTAGACATTCTGCTGCTTGTGTCTTGACTAAATTGCTGTGACTTGGATGTGACTGAGTAAAATTAAAAAGTTTGTGCACTGTTGAGTGTTACAAATCATATCCTGTGTTCCCTGAACACAGTTATAATTTCAGCTGCCAGATGTTGCTGGGACCTTGGACAGACTGCACTCTGCCAAATAAAAATGTGATAACGTATAAATTATATGTTACCACATTTTCCAAGAAATGTAACAGTCTTTTATAATTTCCCATGGATTTTCTATGGAACAGAATGAATAAATTAAGGCTCATGCTCAAATACTAATTGTGCAGCAGGTAGTACAGATTTTATATATAAATGCTCATTTGCAAGGTGTAAAATATCTGATTTATAGATTCACTAGTCAAATTACATTCAAACTAAAAATTACTCAACTGTAAATTAGACATGCATTGCTATATGCATTGCTTTATGGAAGCTGTTCTTAAAAGAACTAGCCTATGTAGAGAAACAAAAGCGCAAGCTCAAGTAAATGTTTGGAGATTCTTACCCCAGGTCACTAATTAAAAAGTAATGAATGCATCCCAGCTGTAATTATAGCAGCACTGACTCATTGGCCTTTGGTGTATGGAAAGTCATAGCTAATCTCTCAGACAGACATGGCTCTTCAATGAATTCAAAGGATGCGTTGCAGACATTTGAAGCACTTGGTTTGGATAACACTTCTCACTGTAGGCAAAATAAAACTGCTTCTATTACAGCTACAGTAGCTGCATGTCTGTATGCTAAACTGAAAAAAGTACTTTGAATAGTAGCCTGCACTTAACATTAAATCAGGGTTTCTACTTTTACAAGGGTTTGAAGAGCCCCGTAAATAAATCAAGTGTTTTAGATACTGTTAGCCCTGAGCTAACAAGAGTCGCTGTCTGGAAGACCCTAACTAAAATTGTTGATATAACTGGACCCTGGGAAAACAGCTGCTCCTAAACACCAGAGGCCTGAGCAAAACCTTATGAAAACCTGTACAAACTTCTCTTCAAGGAAGGAAAAATTAATGGATACAATGTTAACTAAATGCAGAATGCTTTTACTACACAAAGCAGTAGCCAATCTGCAAAGTAAAGCCCATTTAAAAACAGTGTATATGGTGCTTAACCTTATTACACACACACACACACACACACACACACACACACACACACACACACACACACACACACACACACACACACACACACACACACACACACACACACACACACACACACACACACACACACACACACACACACACACACACACACACACACACACACACACACAAAGCATTTGTTATGGCAGAGAAACTATTCAAACAAAAAGTTGAACAAACAGAAATATGATGTTGCAGAGTGCTTTTAACACAGAAATCTGACCTATCTGTAAACTAAAAAGATGAGAAAACAGCGCTGTTATAAATCTTTACCAAAATGGGTTAATAGGACAAGAGAAGAGCAATATATGAAACATAAGGCCTAGTAAATCAACATTCCACAATTAGAGTAAAACCAGAATAATAGGATTTTGTCATTATAACAAAACACTACCATTTTCACCTACAGTTACATTCCCAAACAGCGGGACTGAGAGTGGCTCGCATTATCCTTCACCACAGTGGAAACAACTGAGTTATGTGAACTAGTAAATGAGGAGATTGGGTGCGAGTTTTCTCATGGGCTGAGCTATTTATTTTGCCTGTATATCTAATGACTTTGTAGCCCTTTGAAGAAGATGGAAGTTTGACTGAGTGGCAGTGTTTGTGAACACGCAAGCAGCACACTTTCCCCACAGGAGCCGCCTGTACACTGCCTGTCTGGCTGCGGAGCTGGCTGCGGAGCTGGATCTTCATGCAGGCGGGGAAAATAGTATTGACTGAGTCCATGTTGGATCACAGGGCAAAATAGCTTGTAAACAACCCATGCTTATACATGCATGTACACACAACTCAGTTTCCAACTCAGTGGACAATCTGCATGGCCACATAGGGAAAGATGAAAATGATTAAGTGAGGAAAAAATGAAATAATGTTTTATGGGTCAAATGTCTTTCAAAGACTTTTCCAAATAAAAGGGCAGGTTGAAATGGCATTGAGGCAAGTTTTAGATAAGCGCATTAATGTTTTCACTGCAAATGGACAACCTTCAATGGGAAGGCACATAGCATTACTCCCAGCTCAGTACATGTCCACTGCATGGCTACAGCCTCTCGCTATCCCTTGAAAAGCCACAAGCACCAGTGGCCATTGCTTGGCTGGTGTTGTGTGTTTTAGAAAAACCCATAACTCTACCTCTTAATAATTGCAACCATTCAGGCCAAGGTTGCAGGATCCCACTGACAGACAGGTGATAGTAGAGGAAAGTAGGCACTAATCAGTGATACAATTCACAGAAAGCTGGTTTGCATTCCAACATACTTGACAAAAGATTGACAGGCCCTTGAGAAATTCAATTGCTGTGTCCTTCACTGTGTCCTTCATGTACGCAGATTCAAACTCAGTTAATTGCAGTCATGATTCAATCATATCCGAGAGACTACAAGCATCACACACTTTAAAATCATGGGAATGAGCAGCACATACATAATCATGCATAAGATGTAGCTAAACATATCAACATAACAAGGAAAAAAAAGGTATACACCGATGACAGTAAATGCAAATTAATACATTATTGGTGGGTACATTGAATATTTGCATTTTATATCTGTTACAAAAGGGCTCTAACTGAAAATTATGTATGATGATAGTCAAGCCGATGGGCTTTCAATCAGATGATAGTGATAATAACAATCACACCACGTAACTTTCTTATTGACATTTCTTATTGAATTGCACCATTATACTGTGAACTACTGTAGCACAATCATTTCACATCTAAAATATGGCATTACATTCACATTTTATGCTATTATTACATACAATATGTTGGGAATAAGCGGTTTTAAAATTGATAGCACCATCATAAACCATCATAAGCCAGCAGAGTAATACCATACTACTTAGATTGTTGTTTACATATTTATGCTGTGTACAGTCTTGTAACACCAAGCTATTAAAGAATGACTGACAGGAAATTATAGGAAACAGAGTTGTACATGTTATAGTTTTACCATAACACAGCTTTGGCTACCATCCAAAGCTGTATAACCAATACGACTCCTACACACTAGCCACGAAATAAATTATAATATATAATATCCCCTATTGTCCTTATTGGAAAACATTCTCCCCTGTACTTATTACTTTTCAGTATTAAGTAATGGGAATATCTCTGCCTAATTTGAAACAAAATGGGATTAACATCCAAATTAGCATAAAATCCTGTTGAAGATTACACAGGCAAAAGGCAGAGGCAGAAGAACGAGATCTAATTCAAACAAGCCAACAAAAATAAATTTAAAAAAAGAAATTCTACCACGCCACTTACCAGAGC
>NC_045738.1:1639749-1646001 GCF_008692095.1 Etheostoma spectabile | reverse complement strand
GAGATAGAAGGAGACAGAAGAAGGAGAAAAACAGAGCAGGGGACAAAGAGCACAAATGGGCAGATGGAGAGGGGAGAGGTACTGGGTTGGCCAGATCTCGGGCAGGTGGGGAGATGAGGAAGGGGTAAAGGGTGGTGGAAAAGGAGATCATAAAAGGGAGGATGAGTAAAGCTAGAGGACAGGGTCAGCCTGTGTATGCAGGAGAAGGTGAGGGAATAGGACTGAAAGTAAAGAAACATCTGAAGGATATTGGAGGAAGAAAGGAGCAGACAAGCCAAAGGAGGACAGTAGGTAGAAAGAAAGGGAGAAAAAGAGAAAGGTAGGAAAGGGGGTAATATGATAAAACGAAGAGGAAAAGAAAGGAACACATTAGAAAAATACTCATAAAATATCATATTAAAAGGAACAGAGAAAGAACAAACTATGAATGAGCGATGGAGTATACATAAAGAAGCAGGGGGGGGACCCGCTCCCCGCTGCACTCGGCTCTGCTTTAACACACAACGTGGTACCTCCATTAGTTCAACTAATTCCCATCACCATCTGCCATGCAATTTCAGATGCACCTCTGGAGTAGAAGAAAAGGTTCAGGACTTTGGGGGGTTGATTGTTGATTTGAAAAATATGAGATTAATTTGCTTAATTGAGGTACCTAATCTTTCCATAACTCAAAAGTAAAAGTCCTACAGGAAATTAGGTAAGGTAAGTGTGATTAAACGTCCCTCTCTTAATGAATGAATGAATGGTGTCTACTTCTCCTGGCTGATGGAGTTTTCTTCCAAATAAAGAAAAATGAAGAGCTGTCCTTATTGTAATCTGACTTAAATTCCACATTCCTTTCATTTTGATGGCCAATTCTAAAAAATAAAAAGCCAAAAAGGAGCAAAGTATAATACTTTTCTTACCTTCATAAGCCACCTTAAATCCATGAGCGCTTACTGCAAAGTCACTGGTAAGCCTCAGTGAAAAAATGGAGCCAGAACTGGTAACGGGCGGAGGGATGGTAAATCCTGTTATCCTGCAGATAAGAGAAAGACGCATCATTCACTGAATGTATGATTTAATTTATATCAAATCACATTTATATGTCTATAACATTAAAATTATATTGTGCAGTTGTAGTTTTAGATTAATTAAACGCACGACAAATGGTTTAATTAAATCTGTATGATGACAGTAACAAAACCTGCTTAAATTTAAAGAAATATTACTGTGGTAAAACATTTGCATTTTTCGGCTTCCAAATTCTAAAACCACACAAGTTTAAGTGGATGCTGATTGACTTGTACTGCAATTAAAGCTTTTTACCCAAATTGTTATGATCCCAAAAAGACAACATTGGTAAAATGTTGTGAGGCGGAAACAAACGCTACATCATTTTTGTATTTAAAATTAGATAGGCCAACAGGCGAAGTGGCTGACTGTAAATTCATAAATTCCAGTTGAGAGATGTGTGCACTTAAATGCAGTGATGCACAAAAACGGCACAACAAAGTAACTATCACTAAAAAATAATGACTGACCACTGGTAAGTTTGTGCAATGTATCATTTTGTTTCTAATAAGACAGAACTGCTCTGAGAATTGTGATGCAATTTGTCCAATAATATACAGGTACTATACAATCAAAACCCAAGTGAGAACCCTATTGTTGGATGTTGTTTGAGGGCTGGCAGCTGCTTTGTAACTGACTGCTTCATTACTGCATTTCAAATTAGGTACAGATCCAAACAAATCCATTTACTTTCACAACGTCGTAAACAAGATGTGTTGCTGCCCATTCCTCAGCACCCGTTGCTGATGTTCTATCGACCTTCCGATGCTGTAAGCCAGGCGGTGTAGCATGGATAAAACTTGCACATGAAACAAAATGTGTCCAATATTGCCACCTTTTCTTGTTATTTTTCATTGCTAGTTTTGGTGTTGTTGTGTGACTAAACCTACTTGACAAAAAGCCAAGTGAATGTCTGTATTGGGCCAAGTGTCGAAAAACAGAACTTTGTCCTGTGACAGCAAAGAAGAGGGTGCTGTATTTACAGCTTCAATAGAGTTTCCAATTACAGCACTGTGAACTGTGCTGGTCCTTGCAGTAAATAATTACCCTTTGTCGCAGGTACTGCACAGCATGCCAAGATACAGCTAAAAGTCAATTGCAACATGATGCAATTTTGAATACATTTATGGAGGAAACAGAACTGAAAATCTGACCTCGTTAGAAGCTTAATCACTCACAAGAGAACTGTACTGAATTTGCCTGCTGTCATGGTTGAATTAAACGTGGAGGCAAGCTTGTGCATCCCAAGAAAAGTCTTTGTTAGAGGGCTTTAACAAAAACAACAAGCACAGGAGAAAGAGGCAGCCCATTTGTTGCTTTATAAAGTTTTACTTAATGTTTCAATGACTTTTGTTTAAGCAATATTCAAACTGGTAACAATCTAAATATCGAAAGGCAATGTAATTCATTTTGCAGGCCCTTAACCCTAAAAACAGCAGAAAAAAAGGTATTGGCAAATATGTTGTGGTTAAAATGCTGTAGGAAACAAGTAGTGTCTAAAGTAGTGAACAATCAAAATATTATGGATATTGAATTATGTTATTGAAATTGGAACTATATTCTTATATAGAAATAAAATTACCCATAATACATTTCATTTTTTATTTCTATATCTATTTTATGTTACAAACTGTCAACTGGTTGAAATGGCAGTTTTGGACGGAGGCTGGCTGAAGCATTAACGAGGGCCAGCAGGCACGGTAATGTGGTCGAGCGAGCAAGAGTGACTGGAGAGAGTGAGCGGCATTAGAACAAAGCTGTGAATCTTAGAAATGAAACGTTTTGGCCTTTTTATCACAAGAAACTGTAGCAAGCATCTCACTATCACTAAAATTTTGCACATTCACATTTAGACCCAACAAATGATATCTCCAGCTATAAAAAGTTTAAACGGAAGTACAAAGAGTCATTCGTATAAAGATAATACACCATCTCGTCCTGATTGGTTTAAACTGGCAGGTTTTATAACGCTGCAAACCGGTGCATTTCAAGTTTCAACTTGTGTTGCAGCAAAGCATCGTACATTTCTATTTGGGGTCACCCCTATTCTGGACTATTACAAACTTGTTCTGAAAACATTGCTCCAGTCAGAGTTAACATGAAAATGTCACCTGTGGACACCTGAATTTAATCTTGCTTCAGTTCTGTGTTTCTGTTCACAAAAGTCCCAGTGAAATAAATCCCGTAGCATGGAATGAGGATGTCATGGGGTTAGTGTACATGGAGGGGAAGCTGTCAGAGGGATAAGGAGGGGACAGTCTAGACAGAGTTGGTGGAAATCTTGCACTCCTAAACATATTTCTGATTCAGACAGGTCATGTCTTCAGTCATATGTCATGATAATGCAGATATTATTTTAACATGAATACCAAACCTTAACAAGCAACATCTTAAACCATGGCATGAAAATGTGCAACTGTATAATAAAAAAAGAAAAACTCATTCTGATTTTAACATAAAAGAGCAGCCTGACATTTTAAGTAGTCTTTAAAATATGTGTGTTTTTCGGTTTGGTTAAAACCAAAAAAGCACATGTTGACCTCCGTGTGAATTGGGTGTATGGTTGGAAAATTAAAAATGAACTTTCAGTCTCCTCAGACAGAAGGAGCTTGTGAGTGGGAAATCAGACAAGTCTGCAACTATTAATAAATAACTATATTTCCATTTAAAATTCTACAAAGAAGACATCCTAACTACCGGATTAGGCCCTAATCTGACACTTTGCAAGTTAGGCCAGACTCACTAGGTAACTTTCATTTGAGACGGTAAAAGTTTAAGACATCACAGTCAAGACAATGAAAGCAGAATAGTACCAGAAATAGGGGGCACACACACACACACACACACACACACACACACACACACACACACACACACACACACACACACACACACACACACACACACACACACACACACACACACACACACACACACACACACACACACACACACACACACACACACACACACACGTTGGGGTGAAAAGGCAGCAGTAGAAAGAGAAACTGAAAAGACTAAAAGTGTGACTCAGATAGAAACCGGTTCTGCTGCATCTGTATTAGACTCTAGAGACGCCAGGTGTCTGAACAGCTACGATGCCCCCCGTTTATGGATCAAAGCAACACCAGTGGCAGAATGAGTGTGCGTGCCTGGGAACAGTGTGCCAATGATTGCCTGGACAGATGCAGCCTCTCCTTCCACCTGAACACACTACATCAGCCCTGAAGGTAGCTGTCAGACATTCCCACCATCTGATTAGTGTGTCACCGTAGTGGCGTTCCATAGAGGAGAGAGAGAAGGGGAATGATGTACGTCTATTTGTCTGACTCCCTGTCTCTCTACCTCCACCTTTCTTTTCCTGCGTGTCACACAAGCTCTCTCTCACTTTGTTAGTCATTGCATGAGGTTGCTCTTATTCACGGTTACTTTTACTGTCTTGATGGTTCACCGTTTGTGTCGCTTTGCCTACGTGTATCTCTTTGTTTGCTTCTGCCCACCTCTTCTTGTTGCTACACTGCTTTTAACCTCTTTGCATCTTCTTGGAAAGAAGACAAAGGAACAAAAACAGACCAAGAGGGGCAAGAACCCTCAATTTCTGACTGATCTTACATAGTAAGCAACAATTAAAGTTAACCACTTGCCTTTAGTTTATTGTAGAAAACAAAGCAAAATGAGGCAGGTTACTTACTAAGCTAAACAATGGCCTTCCTACTAGCTGTCTCCTTAAAACATTGTAAAAAACAGCAGGGGCTGATAAATAGACTTTGCATTGGCATGTCTTAACTCATTACAGCAGTCCCAGACACTGGCATTTAATTTAATAACTCCGCTAATAAAGGTCAAATCATGCTATAAATTAATTCACCCTTGGCTCTGTCTAATAATGAAAAAAAATGTATTTTTTTATAGTGCAAAGGGACATGTAATATGGAGAATGCCTGGTGTATGGTCAGAATGTTTATATGCATCTGCAAGTAATTCTCCTGATGTGAATAGGCAGGGTGTCAAATGCAAAAACGGGATAAATATAAGCAATCCTTTAAAAAACATTTTAAAAATACAATTAGTCAACAGGTGTGCAGACAAAAGGGGCAATTAATCCTCTTCTCCATGTATCCCATCGGCTGTGGTATATTTGTGTGAAGCGAAGAAAGCCTAAGCATAGATTCTATTTAGATTGTGCAGATTGGAGGTGACAAAGTAGGAATTCAGACTTTTTACAAATCAGCATCATGTTATTTCTTACTTTTTATTCATTTATTGCAATTAAAAAACTAGGTGCAGCTAAATCTGCACCTAAAATAGCGCTGAAAGCGGTCATCCAGACAGAATATTTTCTTCCTGGATAGGGCAGTTAAAATCCCCGTGCTTTTTGCTCCT
Source organism: Etheostoma spectabile (assembly GCF_008692095.1). Lineage (NCBI taxonomy): Eukaryota > Metazoa > Chordata > Actinopteri > Perciformes > Percidae > Etheostoma > Etheostoma spectabile. The sequence goes on along the minus strand of NC_045738.1, from coordinate 1,640,565 downwards.
TCAATTATTAATCTAGACATGAAGGCTTTTGATTTTTCTGACGTACAACTTAAACAACAGGTACAATGCAGCAATATTGGTTTAACGATCATTATAATATTGATATTAAGATACATGGTTGATGCCAACAGCTCTACGAACAGCAAGAGTACCACGAGTATCGCATGAGTAAGCAGAATAGCGCGAATAAACACAAATAATCCATTATGATACCGCAATCAAACTTGTGCGATTAAAGCGGCGAGAAGCGAATATTTGCAATAGTACAAATGCGCCATAATACAGCCAGACACGTCTCTGTTCGTAGTAGGAGTGGGAATCACCAGACACCTCCCGATGCAATATCATCACGATACTCATGCCACAATACAATGTTGTTGCGATTTTAAAAATATTGCAATATTCTGCAATTTATAACCTTTTCTCCAGCTTCTAATTTTTCCCAATTTCAATTGAATGATGTCCCCAAAAGGAAACTTTGTCAATATCCGTTTTATCTAAAATTATAAATTTCTCTATTTTTTCATATCACTTCAATTTTATTGCTGCAAAATGAGATTGTCAAGCAGACAAACTGACCAACACATATGTAATAAAAGATAAATACTTGGCGCCTGTGTATCGATACAGTACTGCCACTGAAAATATTGCAATACTATGCTGTATCGTTTTTTCCCCACCCGAGATAGATGGCATAGCGCTGCAGTGTTTAACCGCTTATAGCTTACTCCCGAGAAAACACAACAGTATTTTTCATTTTTTCATTTTCATTTATTTGATTATTTGAAAAGGGGACAATGTACACTGATCAACATT
>NC_045738.1:1633839-1639739 GCF_008692095.1 Etheostoma spectabile | reverse complement strand
GTAAGCGTACCCGAGTTAGCCATAGGCTAGTTTTCATTGGCAGTCCCCTAGCCAGATGTTATTAGGCATCCAGTAAATTCGCACTTTGAGATTTATTGATGAAAAGTGCATTATAAATAAAATGTATTGATTTTAGCCCGCATACACGTTTTATCAGCCTAACATTGTTGACACAGAGCAGCTAACGGCTAAGCTAGCGGACATCAGTCACTGCACCTTTCACACCGGCCAGATGCATATGTGTGTGTGTGTTTGTGTGTGTGTGTGGTGTGTGCGCAAAGCCCTGCACTTGCAAACTTGGAGATCAAGGCAGAGAGAAAGACAGCAAAACGTAGTAAAGACTCTTATTCTGAGCTAAAATGGAAACACTGCGCTGCAACATGTCTTTTGGATGTGTCTTTTGGTTTAATTAAGGACATACATTTGAGGATTTTCTGGTTCTACAGTATTAGGGAAAAAGTCGTATAGTTGGGTCCAGCTCTAGATAGTTATAGCTAGTGTCAAAATGGCTTCCAAGTCAAATTCATTTTCAAGCATGCAATACTGGACTGTTTGTGTCATTCATATTATTCATCATCTCACCACAACAAACCACTTTACATTGATTGGTTGTGGCTAATTCTATGCACTGGCCAACATGGTGACAAACTTCTTTTTTTGATATGTAATATGGCGCTAGCCAGCTAGACAATTGTTGTGCACTGCACATTTACTTTCTGCACTTCTGTCTTCTCTGTCATAGAATGGACATAAACCTAACCACTTCACACTAGTGGCACACACTAGTTTTATGACTACTTCTGTGCTTCTATCACAGGGCATATGTTACACGAGAGTAGCAGTATATAAAACACACTGGTAAACACTGACACTAGTAAAATGCACAAGAACACACAATGATTCTATAGATGTTAGAAAAGAAGTTTTCAGTTAAAAGATAAAAATGTAATTTTCTAAATTAAATGTGCAAATTACATTATAATTGACTGAAATCTATTGACTTGCTTTCCCTTAGTGGGACTTTGTAACTTGTTGATGAGTTAACTTACTCAAACCCAGGCAAAGGAGATTTTCTCCTATGGCTCTTAAAATCATGCTATGTGCTATGTGCTACATGAGTCTGAAGTGGGCCTATATAAAAACTAGTGTTGGATATTTTGCATTTGAAGTGATCAAGAATTAGGCAGGGGTTACACTTGTTTTAATATAATTCCTGTGATTGAAAGCTCCAGTTGGACACTAAGCTGTGTACATTTCTAAACTTGCATTCAGATTTGAAAACTGAGCCAGGCGTACTTTAAATGCAAATCTGAAAGAAATGGATAACTATTAGTTCTATTTCGTAAAGGGTTCGCTCTCTATACACAGTTGTGAAGATTTCTTTCCCGCCTTGCACCCAGCATGGGCCTCACATTTTTGAATAGGATGAAACCTACAGAATCTAGTTATTGAGTTAAATGTGACCTAAAGTACCTAAAAAGGAATGTGTAAAAAAAAAAACATTTTTCACATTCCTTCACAATACTACTAGTATACTTTAGAAACCTTTTTTAGATGCATTGTTTAGTTCTGTTAGGTAAGGGCCTTGACAGAGGGATTATTCATAAGCTACAGCAAAAAAACATGACTCTGTGGCCAAATAAATCTTACAAATCAGAAACTAAGCCTTTATCAACATAACACTCATTATGTGCTTGTCATATTAATTGCATAATGACAGCAGCAGAAAGATCACCTTAATGAGGTCATTCTTTGTGCAGCGCAAAAGGCTTTTATACACTAACTCATCTCCTTTCCGCTACCATCCTCAGCATATGATTTCAGGAAAATAATGAGGGCTTCAACCAGCCATTCTCAGGCACGAGGAACTGAAAGGAATGTAGGTGCAGCACCGAGTAAAATGGATGAGGGGGGAGAAAACTTCCAAGCAAGGAGAATAGATCAATGGGGAGACACTAATCAGGTCCATCACGGGGATGCCGATTCTTTTACATGTTAAAAATTCATTGACGCTTTTGTCGTGTTCCCTTCCCAATTTCTGCCTTAATTGAATAGAAGCATTAATAAATTAAAGGCCTCTTTAATCTGTATCAAGGTTTCCATTATGGGTGTACGATTCAAAAGATGTCATGATTCTCACACACACACACACACACACACACACACACACACACACACAAAAACATTTGTATTAATGTGCACAAAGAAGCCAAGAAAAGATAGAAAAATCTTCAAATGGCATCAAATGACAGATGATTAGACAATCGTAAAATATGTCACAAAAAGTTAAATTTTATTTCTATCATTTACATTTTCAAGATAATGGAAAACAAAAAAATTGCGTCTGCAAAAGTTTGGGCACCCTGTAGAGTTAATTCCTTGTACTGCCCCCTTGGCAAGTATCACAGCTTGTAAACGCTTCTTGTAGCCAGCCAAGAGTCGTTCAATTCTTGTTTGAGGTATCTTCACCCATTCTTCCTTTCAAAGTCTTCCAGTTCTTTGAGATTTTTGGGCTGTGTCACACACTGCTCTTTTAAGGTCTATAGGTCATAGATTTTCCAATTATGTTTATGTCAGGAGATTGTGAAGGCCATGGCAAAACCTTCAGTTTATGCCTCTTGATATAATCCACCGTGGATTTTGAGGTGTGTTTAGGATCATTATCCATTTGTAGAAGCCATCCTATTCAACTTCAGCTTTTTCACAGATGGCATGAAGTGCCCAAACCTTTTAACCCCGCTGTGTGTGTGTGTGTGTGTGTGTGTATATATGTGTGTGTGTGTGTGTATATATACACATATATATATATATATAATATTTATTTATTTATTTATTATTCATGTGGATTTGTTTGTTATTTTAACATCCTGTTTCTATGTATGTGTATGATGTCTAAGCTACTGGGACCTTGAATTTCCCCTTGAGGATCAATAAAGTATATATCTATCATGTGATTGCAGTAGACATACAATATAAATAAATATTATTTAAAATTAAAAAACAGGTTTTTTTTGGAATTCTTTGAATCGTTAGAGCTTGAATCACCTGCTCACCATCGTATTTACCCCCGCTGACAATTCACCTGAGCGAACAACACAACACACATTCAGAGAAGGAAGGGAAAAACAAGAAAAAACTAAACTTCTGGTGTTGCCATATTGAAATGAACATTTTTCCAAACAAGTTGCTGGAAGAGAGGGTGGGAAAGTCTGCGCTGCATTTTTCTTGACAAAGTTAAAAAGTTTGTAAGGTAAGGAAGATTGTTTTTTCCTTCTTCTCAGGGATTTTTGTTTTGGAGAGAATTAATTGCGTAAGAGCAGGCGTTCTACTGGCGTACATTTTGGGCCCTAGAGGCACAGCAAAGACTGTCATGGAATTATCATTTTCTGGCGCCACACAACATAGTCCCACATTGTGAGAAAATCCACCACTTGGAAAAGACAAAAGTGTGACTAAAACACAAAGAACAATGTTGCTATTTAGAGGTTTGGGTCGGATCAGCAAAAACCCATCAGAATTTGCTTTTGTCTCATAGCAAAAATGTGTTGTGCTTTTCCTCCTCCTCTCTGAATGGCAGGATTAGTTCCATGTTATTCTAAAAAGTCTGAGCAAAATATCCTGTTTTTTTGTTTGCAAATTGTTAACCCTACATTTAACACAACTAATCAGCAAAGGGTCGTAAACGCTAATTGACAAGACACCTATACTCGGTGTCCACTTTATTTAGGTACATCCTTACAATCTGATGCAATCAAATACAACTGTCCTCCCATGAAGTCTACTATTATGCCTATAACGGTGACTGCAAAAGAGTTGTGAAATAATTACATGTTTAAAGGAGCATTCTGGTCGATTTCAACATGTAGCTCTGTTGTTTGTAAATTTGGAGTGCTGCCAGTAGAGAGAAAAACAAAAACAATTGGTGCTGCCTACACCGAGTTATCCTCCTGCTAGCGTTAGCACCCACCAGGCTTAAACAGGGCAAGTTTTAAACATGTGAAATCAACCATAATTCTCCTCTATTCACAATCAGTGTTCTGCACCCCTTATGTACTATTTGTAAATGGGAAGTATCATAAAATAATACACCTCTCTAAAATATCACTAAATGAATCATTGACCATGAAGTTTGATAATGATGACTGAGATTTCAGGACAATGAAACGTGATGGATTAGTGTTATAAATTGCGGTCGTACAAATTAAAAGGTCCCATGGCATGAAAACTTTACTTTATGGAAGTTTTATAACATTAATGAGTGCCCCCAGCTTGCCTTTGGTCCCCCAGTGGCTAGAAATGGCCCCTTTCCTTTCTATGCTTTGCCCGCCAAGATAATTTGGCCAACCCATAAGAGAGAGAAATTGGGTGTTTCCCAATGTCAAGGAAGGATCCTTCAAAGCCTGAACTTGGAGGATGCCACGTCATCGTCGTCATCAACGTCCGCCGAAGGACTGTTCCAATGTCAAGCATCCTCCGAATTCCTCTAAGGACGGAGTCCTTCATTCAGAAAATTTCCCATAGACAGAGAAGGATGTATATGTGTATCCTTCGCGGTCCCAAATCACCCGCAATCCTATGCGCGTGCCTTTGCTGGCTCTTTAAAAATAATAGCGGACCTAAGCGGGAGGTCGAGCGGCATCGCTGACGGTGAAATGATAATTTAAATGTATGTATCTTTAGTGTGTGCCGTAAATTTGTTATCACCGTTAATGTTTTACATCAATGTAAAGCTTAGAGCTTTAATGCTTGTACAAATTGCTATAATAATTAGGTAGATACACCCCGAGCTAACGTAAGCTAACTGAACCTATTATATAATATTCTGCTGCTAGCTAGGTTGCTGTCTTTGTAAAGTTGAATGTACGGTGGCATGTTCATCTCTTTTTATATGCCGTTACCGTATATGCGTAACGTTAGCAGAGATTTAGAAAGTTGGTGTGTTTATCACTGGTTGTATCTGTAGACGGGAGGTAACACTGCACCGAGTTAACTTCACTATGTTCAACGAAGGCTAACATGTATGAGTAGTTTCCTGTGTAATAACGTTGTGTTCATAACGTAAACATCTTTTTGTTGTGTTAAGCGTCTTTTAACAGGGACTAACGGAGGTGGTCACCAAGGATGACAAAGCCAACGACCAGCAGGGAGACAGAGGCCAAAGAGAGATGTTGAATACATTATTTGCAATATTAAAGATTGGCATTCTAACAATAAAAGCTTTAAATTAACTGGTTTGTCTGTGTCGTTAAGTTTTTGGGCGTGTATATAATATAAACTGTTTTTTCCGTTAAATTGTGGCCTGGACCTGGAATTATTCTGATGCTGGTGTAAAAACTCTTAAGGTTTACATGTTCAAACATTACTATACTGTACAGACAATTAAGTGACATGGCGGGCGATCAGACACAGCTGCCGATGATGGTGTTGCTTCCAGACTGCAGACAAGGAGAAAGTTTTAGGTTGTCATCCAACCTGTCCTGGTAAGATTACAGTTGTATCACAAGTATATTTCAGAATACAGTTGTCCACTGTGTAGTTTTCTTCAACATGAACGTAACTGACAACTCTTGACCATTTAACACACTAACACCTACCTTTACTGTGTTAGCGGGTGTTTATAAATGGTGTTATGGCTTTTCATATGTTTGACGCTTCTGTGTCTACAGTACTATTCAATCTTTCTCACTTGCAGTTTACTGCATGTCATACCTGCCTGTGGTAGCTCATTAGCTAGTAGCGTTTACCTTGTAGTTGCTTATCATATTTTACTTTTCTTGAGCTGTATAATAAGCTAATGTTACATGTATGCAGCAAACTACAAGCTTATTTTAACTGCTATTTTTCTTTTTTAAAACATGTATACCTTGCGAGTTATAAAAACAGATAGCATCTGAATATAA
>NC_045738.1:1631366-1633829 GCF_008692095.1 Etheostoma spectabile | reverse complement strand
AAGTTTCCTCTGTCCAGGTCACAATATGATGGAAAAATAGACATAGAAAAACAGTTTTTATTATATACACACACATCCAAGAACTTAATGACACAGACAAAACAGTTAATTTAAAGCTTTTATTGTTAGAATGCCAATCTCTAATATCGCAAATAATGTATTCAACATCTCTCTTTGGCCTCCGTCTCCCTGCTGGTCGTTGGCTTTGTCATCCTTGGTGACCACCTCCGTTAGTCCCCGTTAAAAGACGGTTAACACAACAAAAAGATGTTTACTTTATGAACGCTATAACAACGTTATTACATGGGAAAGTACTCTTACATGTTAGCCTTCGTTGAACATAGTGAAGTTAACACGGTGCAGTGTTACCTACCGTCTACAGATACAACCAGTGGTAAACAGACCAACTTTCTAAATCTCTGCTAACGTTACGCATATACGGTAACGGCATATAAAAAGACATGAACATGCCACATTAAACTTTACAAAGACAGCAACCTAGCTAGCTAACAGCCGAATGTTAATGATAGGTTCAGTTAGCTTACGTTAGCTCGGGGTGTACCTACCTAATTATTATAGCAATTCGTACAAGCATTAAAGCGTTAAGCTTTACGTTGATGTAAAACATTAACGGTGATAACAAATTTACGGCACACACTAAAGATACTTACATTTAAATTATCATATCACCTTCAGCAATGCCGCTCAAACTCCCGCTGAGGTCCGCTATTTTTATTTTTTTTAACGAGCCACTAAAGGCAGGCGCATAGGATTGTGGGTGATTTGGGCCCGCGAAGGATACACATATACATCCTTCTATGGGAAATTTTGTGAATGAAGGACTCTGTCCTTGGAGGAATTCGGAGGATCCTCGAAATTGGAACGGTCCTTCGGCGGACGTTGATGATGTAGCGTCCTCCTCCTGGCTTTGGAGGATCCTTCCTTGATATTAAGAAACACCTGCTAATTCATCTTCTACAGCCCAACAGCATAATTCAACAGCACAGTTAACACTTCCACAACCATTTCATCTAGTGTTTTGAAATGCGGCAAATAAATTCAATGACGAGAGCCCGCAATGACGTGCACTTGATAGCCCGTTCCATTGTACATGTTCTCCAAATGCTAAGGAGGACACTGACCTGCTCCTGAAGGATGGTACAAATACAGGTTTTCCCCTCATACTTAACAATATACAGCTGTGTTAATAAAAAAAATTAAACTGTAGACAAATGTCAGAATTGTGGACAGGCGCTGTGTGGTCGGGCTGCGCGGAGAGTAAGACGAGAGAGAGAGGAGAGATCCAAACACAGTCACAGCTTTACAGAAGAAATGGGTCATGTAACGCAAAATTAAACCAGATCCATATAGACAACATTGCAGCGGATGCGAGGACATTAGCGCCAGAGCGTCCTAGAGCAGCTAACAGCTAACAGACGCTAACTAGCACCGACTAGCACTGGTCACTGCTGTTGTCTGAAAAACAACAGACGGGACAAAATGTTACGTTTACTGGTAAACCTTGAGACCGACGTATAAATGACTGCTATCTGTTAAATTTTCCTCCCATTACTCTGTCCTCTGTGACTTTTTACATCTAGAAACTAAGCTGCGCAATGCAGGTAACAAAAAGAAATTGCTCGATCATGCAAATTGGATTGTGGGAAGTCAAAATCGTGATTGTGATTAAAATTTGATTATTGTGCAGCCCTAGTTGAGGAGTAAACCTCTATGAATGGGCGCATGCTCCACCAGGTGAGCTACCCAGGCGCCTGCTCATTGACAGGTCTAGAGTGGTTAAGCGGGCCCAGGTATCGCTATGCAAACAGTTTAAGGGCATTTCTACGTCCAGACACGGCAAACTGCGTTAGTGGAAATGACGCTTGTGTGTGTGCGCCCAGTGCCAATTATTTGCATAAAACTTAGCTGTTGTTGGTTGCAGCGAGGAAGAGATAACACTAACATGAGAATAGCTGGTCCATCTTAAAGGTCAGCCCACCTTAAAAGGTGCAATATGTAATACTGACAGCAAGTGTTGTCGACGCAATATAGGAGTGGACAAATCAACTGAGTGATGTAGTGAAAGCTGTGTCAATTGCATTGGCCAACCTGGTCAATCAGTTTGTTTCATTTCCAAAGGATGTCCAGATTGCCCAGACCAAGATTTTTTTCTTTTGGGGGAACATGCCCAATACTATCGGGGTTATTGACTGCACTCATATGCATATCCTATCACCTCATGAGAAGGATTGGGAGTACATCAACCGAAAGGAGCGGCACATCAACATCCAACTTGTGGGCGATGCTGACCCCATCATCACAAACTGTGTCGTGAAGTGGCCTGGGTCTGTTCATAATGCACGTATCCTGAGAGAGAGTGCTTTATACAGAGAGCTCCAAACCAAACAACCGGATGACATAATATTAGGAGACAGTGCCTATCCACTCCTACCATAGCTGATG
>NC_045738.1:1630827-1631356 GCF_008692095.1 Etheostoma spectabile | reverse complement strand
TGGAACCACAGGGAGCATGCAACATAATACTTGCGTGTATCATCTTGCACATCACTACCAGGCGCAATGTCCCTCTCTGTGATGTTGATGATGCACCTGAGCCTGTTGAAGACCCAGACCAACCTGACAGGGACTGACTAGACGTATAGTAAGAGATGCAATTTTTATTAGAAATTATTTTTGACAGGTTCCTTTCTGATGATTGTATTTGAAATTAATATATGGTGATGAATGACATAAAAATGGACTATATTATTTTGTTTGTTAATTAAATCTGTTTGGGGAATTGTTTTATGGGGACAAGATCCTTTTTAAATTTTATTTCACTTTACTATACTGAATTGCTTTCTTGGTAGCCTAGATCTACTTTATCTCTGTTTACTCTGTCCATTGATGATTTGAAGAAGTTAAGTTAACCCTTGCGTTGTCTTCCCATTAACCATGTACTTGAAAATGAATATTTGTGCTTTTCCAATGTTTTTGTTGCGTTTTCTAAATTTATTTGTCACTTTTTCCATGCTCTTGGCGC
>NC_045738.1:1630704-1630817 GCF_008692095.1 Etheostoma spectabile | reverse complement strand
AAAAAACCTAAGCCGGTTTAATACTAGGTTTTACATTTATTCTGGGAAATCATGGTCAACAAACCACATTTATATCAATTCATACAAAACGTTTTTAGTTAAAAAGGCAGAAA
>NC_045738.1:1630245-1630694 GCF_008692095.1 Etheostoma spectabile | reverse complement strand
TTATTTTGACAAATAGTTAAGATCTGAGGATGTTGAGTGGATCTCAGATGGGTACATGTCAGAGTTTAGTCCGGATATTTTTTTGAAACCATTGAAAAAAAAAAAATCATTAATCATTAATTTTACCTGGAGAATGTTGTATGGAATCATCCGAAATCCATATTTCAGATATAAACATTTTGAAATGGGTCAGTTTGACCCGAGGACAACACAAGGGTTAAGTGCAAGGACAGAGTGAAGAATCTTGGGATAGTTTTTGATCGGTCACTTTCATTTGACTTGCATATTAAGGAGGTGACAAAAGTAGCCTTCTTTCATCTACGAAGAATTGCAAAGATCAGATCAGTATTGTCCCTTAAAGATGCAGAGGCCCTTATTCATGCCTTTGTTACATCTAGATTAGACTATTGTAATGTACTGTTCTCGGGGCTGCCTAAGAAAAGTCTGCG
>NC_045738.1:1630100-1630235 GCF_008692095.1 Etheostoma spectabile | reverse complement strand
ATGGTCCAGAATGCTGCAGCACGTATTACTGGATCATCTAAATATATACACATAACTCCTGTGTTAGCCTCACTTCACGGGCTCTTTGTCCAGGTTAGAACAGACTAAGGTCTTACTGTTAACATACAAAATAGT
>NC_045738.1:1630016-1630090 GCF_008692095.1 Etheostoma spectabile | reverse complement strand
CTTGCACCAGTATATCTGTCTGATCTGTTAACCTCTTATTGGCCTTCTCGGTTGCTGCGCTCCCACGGGTCAGG
>NC_045738.1:1629753-1630006 GCF_008692095.1 Etheostoma spectabile | reverse complement strand
TGACTGTACCAAAGGTTAGAAAGAAAACGGTTGGGGAGCGAGCCTTCTCGTTTCGCACTCCAACATTATGGAACAGTCCTCCAGTGGATGTTAGACTGGCATGTTCAATTGGGATCTTTAAATCGAAGCTTAAGACTCACTTATTCACTGCTGCGTATGAGTCCTAAATTTATCCTGGATGTATTTGTATAGTGTTATTTACTTTTAACTGTCTCGATTTTAAATTTTCTGTACTGTTTGTATTTAAAGTGTA
>NC_045738.1:1608257-1629743 GCF_008692095.1 Etheostoma spectabile | reverse complement strand
AAAGCACTTTGATGGAAAGCGCTCAATAAATAAATGTATTATTATTATTATTATTATTATTATCTACTTTCACTGTAACAACGGTTACACAAGTGCAAAATATAAAAAAGTATATACTAATTGATACAAAATGTATTATTTGACCAATTGTTTGACTACATGTTCTTTCTGGAATCTACCTTGAAATCCAACTCCCTGTTGGGATCAGGATAATCCTGTTTTTTTGGATCAAAGTTATCCAAATCCTACTGACAAGTGTTGAACAACACAAACTGAAGGTTTGATCCAAAATTAAAACGAGGATTGGATTCCGTGATCTAATCTGATTTTCAAATTTCTTCTTTTTCTCTTTTTAACAACCCATTTTCAAGATTTGATCCAATCTGATAACCCAAATCTTTTTTTTTGAAATGTGAATTTTTTAACTTAAAACATACAAAGTTAAACAAGCATAAGACGAAATACATGAACAAAAATGTGTAATAATATTTTTTAAATAACTATACATTTTGTTGCCCTTATACCAATGACTTCAAGATGGGTGTAATAAAATACCTAGCGATTAAGTTACAAAATATGCTTTGTGCAACCTCTAATGTCTGCATGCTCTGAAACCCTACCACACACACACCAACACACACCAACACAACACACACACCACACACACCACACACACACACACACACACACACACACACACACACACACACACACACACACACACACACACACACACACACCACACACACACACACACACACACACAACACACACAACACACACACACACACAACACAACAACCACACACACACACACACACACACACACACACACACACACACCCACACACACACACACACACGATTGTCCACTGGTCATCTTTTGTGGACGTTATTACGAGGGGCGCGCTTAATTGGGTAGCATAATTCAGAGGGCAGATTCAACACAGAACCATAAATCAGGCATTCGTTAGAGCGAGAATGGCAGGCGAGTGAGAGACATCAGTGCTTGAGTGATGAAGCGTGGCGACTGTGTGAGGGGAAAACCAAGATGAAAAAGGGACAGTAAAGACCATGTAAAGTGAGTTCAGAGAACACCAAGCTTCTTAAGAAACGATGGCTTCATCTGTTGTTACTACTGTCAGGGAAGGGTGTTACAACGTAGAAGCGTGGATTACAAAATAGTGTCACGCACATACCTTTTTGCTTACTCAAATCGCACAACTTCCGCGGTTTTAACTTATAATCGCACAGACTGACATTGCTGTTGCGATTAGATTAACCGTGCAGCTCTATTGAAGAGTTGTAACATTTATTTACCGACAAACGGTAAACTGCTACATTCACAGCCATAATGTTACTGCTAACTTCATACTTAGTGACAGATACCTCTCTTTCCCCCCCCCCCCCTCACTCTCTCCACCGCACACTCGCTAACGTGGGGGCTGCAGTTGACGCTGTGTGTGCAACATGCGTTGTTTATTTGTGTGTGTGCGTGTTGTGTGCTATGTGTCTTAGGAGTGCATGATATATCGACTCAATATTGTTATCGCGATATCACGTCGTGCAGTTTGTATAGAAAGTGTTGTGATAACTATGCAATATTTTGTTTGTTTTGTGGAGCAATGTGTCCTGTCCGTTGGAAGTTGCTTAGTTCTGTTCAATTTAGAGCCCAATTGAAACGCTGTAATGATCATGTTTCATTGGCCAGTTACCGTGCCACTTGCACGTTATTGCACGTCAGCGCACAGATCCACTACGTGACAAACCATGTGAAGTGTTTTCATATTTCGACAGAGTGACAGTTTAAGTGAAGAAATAGCCTAAAAAAACGCAACAAATTAGAGAAGGAAAATAAAAGGCCCTGGTTGCTTCTGGTATATGTAGTGACAACATATGAACTCTTTGTTTTTATAGTGTAGTTTGTGCATCTAACCGTCAACTCCACTTATTGAACAGAAGGAACTACTAAACCGATCTTCTCTAATTTTAGGAGACATTTACAATTAGGGAAAAATGGAACAAGACAACAAATACGTCACCTGAAAGGTGACATTAGATAAGAAAGTATGTCCTGGCTGCCTAACTTTAATCTAAACCCCTGCTTGACTGGTGCTACAACCAATTCTGATAACCTGTCAATTTATGGCTAAAAACTCACACCGGTGCAGCTGCAGTTACTTTTATCTATAGTATTTACACCTTTGCACTTGTTTTTTTTCCCCTAACAGCTGTCAATGAAGGGGCCTGCAACTTCAACTTAACATGACATAACAACCATGAGTGAACTGAGGCAGCTCAAGTAACAGTTAAATAACGTAACACACTTGTACTCAATACCAGTACAGGACCAACCTGTTGTATAAAAGGGCAATAAATACAGGGCGTAGACAAAATATTTTTAATGCCATTGCAATTTCATAAAACCCAAAATAAAATAGTCCTGCAATTTTAGTGTTTGTGTGTTGTTTTAAATTGTACTATATTGTAAGGTGTTAATGTCAATAACCAACCCCATACAAATAACAATAGGCTACCTTACAATTTAAAGCATTGTTTTTAGTTTGTTCTCTAAAGGCAATTAAGTGCAATTATAATTGTTACTAGAACTGCAAGCAGTTATGACGTCATATACAATGCACTCGACCTCAGAAGGGATAAAATGGTCCAAAATGGTCTACGTTGATTATAGCGCCCCCTAATGGCCTATCTTAATCAAATTTGGTACATAGCCTCCGAGCGGCATGCCAAACAATCATCACAGGTTTGGTGTTGATAGCATTTACTGTAGCAGAGATATCGCAATTGCAAAGTTCCCATTTAAATGCACTGAGTTTTTCCGACAAAAAGAAATGGTTATAGCGCCCCCTAATGGCCAATCTTCGCCAAATTTGGAACAGAGCATCAGTGCGGCATGGTACAAACCGCCCTCAAGTTCTTAGTTAATAACATTTAATTTAGCCAAGATATAATATGATATGTGTTTGGTAGCTTGATACAGAAAATTTGTTTGGTCGTCAAATGGGCAAACTTTAACTTGGCAAAATTCTGTGAATAACTTTTTGTCGGGGCCATATGTAGATGATACAAATCAGGTTTTGTGTAGATCTGTCGCACAGCCTAGGACAAGTTAAAAAAAGTCTGGAGATATCGCAAAAAGAACTGAGCAGAAATGGGCGTGGTATACTGTATATTCGGAGACATGTGGATGTAAAGACTTTTAATTTGTGATGTAAAATGTGGGAGTTTGACATCATTGTAGCCCCACCTAGTGGTCCAAATGCGTAATATTTGATAAGTCAGGTCAGATACCCATTGTACATCTACCCTGTTAATTTCCCGTAATTCATGTAAATGTAAGTGGTTAATCCAAACTTGGTCCTATAGGCCAAACCCACTTCAGCAGATCAATACCCCACTGTAACGGGCGCCTCAGGAGTTGCCCTAGATGGTACCCATCGTAAAAATCGGATTAACCGTTCATGAGATATGAACTTTCTGTATTTATGCAAAGCGTCCCAATTTTCATTAAATTTGTTTTTGAGCCTCAGAGGGTCATACCAAGGAATAATCTAAAGTTTGGCTTCAACAGCATTTAATTTGGGCGAGATATGGCAAAGTTGGTGTTTTCATAGTTAGCAACACAAATTTGTGCATAATATGCCCAATTTTTATTCTGTAAAAAGACTTTTAACAAGTTTTTGTCAGGTCGGTCTGGAGATGATATGTGCCAAGTTTTGTGAAGATCAATTCCAAAAAGTTGTTTTTTGATAAATCACAATTTTTCAGGCATAAAAGTCAAGGCGGAATTGGGCGTGGCCTATATCACGAGATTCAGCTGGAACCAGGAAACACGTGGCTTTATGGTTTTTGAATGTCCGATGTACGGTTTGGGAGTTATAGAGCCAAACGCGTTTTTTTATGCTATAGCACCACCTAGTGGTGGAAGTGGGTCAAACTTTGCGGAGTTTTGGACCAGTCCTGAAAATGGCGCACCGCCACCATGTACCGTTTAAGCTGCAGCGTGAGTTTTACGCGGAGAAGAATAATGGAATAGGGAAATCCTTCGAAAAACAATAGGTATCCACAGCCCTGCTGTGTGACACGTATCCTCGGGCTTTGACCCCTAATAAATACACTGTGACAAGTCTTAACAACAACAGAAATTTTCACAGGAGGTATCTTAACGTGTCACATCAGGAAAAGCACAGGTGCACCTAATAACAGTAATTAGCCATGGCTCTGGTCAACTTATCTTAAGTTTCCAGACGCAGCGATAGCGCTAATATTACTATGTTGGTAGTCATGTCCCTAGTCAATGATATGAACAGTTGTGTACAACATTAATACGAAGATTTGGCGCTCAACTTTTTATATTTAACAAAGTGTGCAAAGCCGTTGACTCGCTAGCTAACGCTAGACCTGGCAAACTTTACCTACCTAGCTTAGTAGCCTACGTTACGGGAGCAAATTGTCTAATTACGTAAACCATGACAACAAAACACAGTGGGGTAAAAAAATCATGAAACAATTCACTTACAAAAGTTATTAGCACGGGCCAAACTGAACCTTCCTCTGCACCCATCTTCGTTTCACAGGTGTCCTTGCTCTCTCTGTATAATGCAGTTCGCGTTTACGTGTTGGATGGAGTGAGGAGGATTTGTGCTGCCTTCAGTAACAATTGGAAATGTGGAATGTATTCCTTAATGTGCTATGCGGGACTTTACGGTGAGTATTATTAATGGAGGGGGTTGGCTCTCCTTAAAAAACTCTTTCCGTTTTAAGGCTGATACTAATTGTGATTGAGAAGCACCTGCTGTATAAAAACCTTTTCACGGATTAAAGATGAGCTGATTCATCAATATTTCAAGGTTTCACTGTCACTGAATTGTAAAGCTATTATTGCTAAGCTACTAAAGTGAAAATGCTGGCACTGTGACAACACCAGTTATTCTTCACAGCCAACAAATGTAATTTAGCATATGAGGCAATGTCAACAGCATGTGTGATCACATAACTTGTTGATGTTGTGTCATTTTACTGCCATCAAACTCAAATTACTGGCATTAAAATGCCCTCTGTTTATAACACACACGTTTGAGCCAATGGGCACAATTTAAGGTACTTAAAAAGTTAACTTTAAGCTACATTGATTTTATTATTATAGAGAAAAGAACTAAGACTTGATGTCAATACTGTCAAATGCTTCTGAAGAGAGCAATATGAATGTCGTAGCAATGTCAGGTATTGCTCGATAAATGCTCACATACCTAACAAATTATATTTTGAGTTTTTTTTTAACAATGTTTGCGGAAAGAGTAGGCCTAATATATATGAGATCATTAAGTGATGCCAGCATGGTGCAAACCCTTTCATACTGTACACCTGACCTTGAAAGCAAAATTATGCAACATAATCTTCCAAGCATCTAAAGTGATTCAGCTGCTAAAGTATCAACAATGATTCAGCTATTGAAGTATTCCCCTTCACTGCCACTCTTTGCTGAACATCCTCCAATGTATTATCATGTGACCTCAGCCCACTTCTACTGAAGTTGAGGCACATAAATGAGCCAGAAACAGAATATTTTGGCATTGTCGTTATGAGTGTTTTACAGAGAAATACTGGACCCCACACTCACCTCTGATGGAGCATGCGTGAAAGTGTGAACGGTGAAAGTGGATAATCAGACGCTAAGATGTGACAGGTTTAAACTCTGATGAGTGTATTAGCTCAGACGAGAAATAATCTTCTCAAAGTACACAGCACACATATTTCTAAAGAGTAGGTTTGTTGTGAGCACTTAGATTTGATAAAAAAATGTCAATGTTTTCTTTAAAAAGCCAAACAAAAGGATTCTGTAAAGCAGGTTGCATTCGGGAAAGCAAGGAAGATGGAACATCTCAAGAATGCCTCAAGTCCGATTTTCTCTGAATCAGACATGCCTTTTTTAATGGCATAACAACAAAATATTTATATATCAAAGGATTTTTTTTTTTAACTTGGCAAGTCAAAGATGATTTGCTTACAGCCTGCACGGTTAAACCAATTTGTAAGGTTTAAGGGTTTGATTGAGCTTATGTTGGGGATTTAAGTGTGTTTAATAAAAAGTATCAGCATTACATCCCACAAAAACCTTCAAGAATGGTGTCTGGATCTAAAACCTTAGCCTTCACTGCCTTTTGGAGCAGCATCTTATGTCCATCCCTAATGATATCTTACGTGTGGGTTAAGGACAATGAGCCTCCACTGCAAAAATCACTGAACGGCGTCTCACCATGAGTGTAGTTGATTCAATTAAATTATCTACCAGCATGCATCTGCATAATGTGAATATAGCATCCCATAGAATCAAACACAGTGAGATCCAAATAATTCAGTTAGAGAAAGATACTGAGGAAATTGAGAAAAATAAAAATAAATACAAAAGAGTCTTCTCACACCACTTGAATGTGAGGCTTTGGTGAGAATGCGGGAACCACACGGAGTAAACAATTGTTTGTCTGTTCGGTGACTAAAGTAAACAAGAAAAATCTTTGTTTGTTTTTCAGGTTTTTCTCTACCTCTGTCTCCTCCAGTGAAGCATTTGAATAAAGGATAGTGGCCGTCTGATCCATGCATCACTGAAGTCAACACAGCTAGCTCGTCAGAAATAAATGCTGGACATTCTTCTTAGAGCTTTCAGGTTGATGAGTTTCTATGCTATGGAATCCAAATACATTACCATTGAAAGCGTGTTTCACAAATTAAATGGTTTTTGACTTTTTTTTGTACAGTACTTTGTGTTTGAACAGATTCATGTACTTTTTCTTCCTTTTACTGCTGAAAAATAATACATAGCCTATGCACTGTCCACAGTTAGTGTCAAATATTGCACATGTATTAATTAATGTGTTACATTTAAAGTCAAAATGGGCTTTTTATATGTTAAATCCAAATCAGAATATTCTACAGTTTTGTGAGGGTATTTGAAGTCTGTACAAAACCATCTCAGAAAAGACTGAACACAGGCCAATCCACACAAGAATAAACAGTCTTTGTCATGTGTACATTAGAGATGGACCTTCCTTTAGAAGTGAACATTGAAGGCTTCCTTCCCTCTTACTTCCTATCCCTGTTTGCCAGACTTCAAACACAGCCTTCAAGGTACATGGCCTCAGGGCCGCTTACTTACCTCGTCCTGAAGTTAGCCGGGTGTGGATGCCCGTCATACAAAGATAAAAAGTCATATTCCTCCTCCACAGCAAAAGATTGAAAAACTATATGAATTCTGCTTCCCTCCTCGGCAACAATCACCCAGGTACAGTTCGCTCCATTTGGATATCCATATGGAAACCCAGGGCTTTCTATTGTCCCGTTCCTCCCTTTTAAAGTGCCTCCGCAAGTATGGATAAAACCTGGAAAGAAAGGAAAACATTCATTATCAAACAAACAGTGTGCATTGGGAGATTTGAAAAAAAAACTTAACATGCTCAAATGCATAGAAGAAAAGGAATAATTAGTAGCGATTCTTCTGGAAAATGTACTTAATTTTGTCTGGTGCACATATCCATGCAGCAATAAATAAACAAAATGGCTTTAAAATGTTTAAGTAGGTCTGTACAGATGCTATTTCAAGTATCATTTTTATTGTAACAACTGTGTGCACCTTGTAAAGTCCAGGTGCAATTTTTCATCAACTGAGAACAAATTGTTTGTGAAATCCACATTGTTCTAAGCTGGCAGAAGCTGTGAGGGAAATCTGGCAACCAGCTGTATAAGAGCCGAGGTTGCAACAACTGCTGCTGTCATTATGGACGAGAAATGCATAATTGAGGACTACTGTGATGTTTTCCAATGCTGTATTGAACAAAAAGCTAGTGATGCATCATTACTGCCCACTTCTTTCCAGTGGGTCAGAAAGACCCCAGAGACAAGCAACAAGCAAGGTCTTCCAATTTAGTGCCACAAGCCCTTTACACTTTGTTTCCCAGCCCACACTGCACTGGCTTGCTGAAAATCAATACCCTTGACATATTAGGTTAAGCATTATACTATCATTCTGAAACTATAATAACCTGATTGCTTGGCTAACCTTTGTGGTGTTAATGTAAATGAGCAAACGCAAACACGTACACAAACATAATCTGTCTCACTCATGCACGGACATCACAGTATCCCTTTTCTCACACAATCTCACATATTCTTCCACATTTCCACATCCAGTGTACTCCCACACTTACACAAACAATGTATGAACAGGTACCCTCACAGACTGTGTCACACTGCAAAAAGTGCCATTTTATTTGAGGCTGTGTTGCACGTTGTCTAATGGAATGCAAGCTTAATTAAGATGCATGGTCTCCCCCCCCCCCCCCCCCCCCCCTCCACACACACACACACATATACACACACACACATATACACATACACACAATTTACTCCTAGTATAATTAGCTTTTCACACTCAGTAAGTAAAGGATGCGTTGCATAGTGTTTGGCCATACACACACACTGCAGTATGTGAAAAATCAAATCACTTGGCTATGGAGCTGAGCTATTTTTTCCTGATAATATGTATGGCTTTTAATAAATAGATGCAAAAAAAACATTAAAATCTGAGACAAACTGACAATTCATTTCCCTCTTGTCAAGCTGTTTCATTATTTTTTGGACAAAGCCTTGCAGCTGTTTATATTTCACAAAAATCAACTCTGTTATCACAAGTATGGTAATTCTCTGGAACATTTTTCTACAATCTTTACATCTTGCAATACCTTCAGGATATTATCCTCACAGAGGCCCTGACCCAGAGTCTGTGACAGTACAGTATATCTCCACCTACTGTGTGGCTAACTGACCTGCCCCTGAGACCAATTCACTCCTCCTGTATTCAGTGATCAAGTGGCCTGACCTTATAGATTCAGCTATGGATACAGTATACATCATACCGATATTGGTTTATGATGTTGTGCCTAGTGATGAGCTGCTGCTCTTTATGCAGTGGGGGGAAAAATATTACCAAGGTGTGTTGAATGTCTACATTGCAAATTTTCAAGCCACCATTGAGCTAACAGGGTAATTATGGCAAATTTGCAGCATTGATGCTCCGCCTACAGGGTCAACATGATCCAACCTGTGACATGGTCCATTATTGCTGCTTTCAAGTACTCGTACTCGGAAAATTGTATTAAGCAGGACAGCCCTTGTCACTGATCAAACAAAGTTGTCAGTATGACTGTAAAAGTGTGGGTGACACAATGCAATGTGGCAGCATGCTTGACTAAAAGCCACTGTGGCATTTGTTATTGCTTGGTGGTCCGTACATAGAGATGTGTTTATCTTTTCAGTTACCTTAAGTTGTCACGCATTCTTGAATATAACGAACTGAAATAGAACCTACCTGTTAGATGTCGGAGCCACATTGCCTTTCTTTTTACAAAGTTGCCACCAGAAGAGCCACCAACATATTTTTCTAGCAGCTACATTTTGCTTGGGTTTCTGAATAAAGCAGTTTGACTGGGCGTATGTAAAACAGTAAGTTACAGCTAATGAAGAGCAATTGAAGACATAAAAGAATAATGTACTCCCATACTGAATATTTAAAATGGCCTTAAAAAAGAAGTTTGAGGGAGACATGTCAGTCACTGAAAGTGAGCCCACCTGCAATTGCTGCTCTTGTTACAGTTTAGAAAAAGCAGAAGGATCAGATCATTATGAAGGCAGACACACACAACAACACACTACTTGAATACTGATGTAAGTTTCAGTCTATTGTTTATCTTGGAAAGTCACCCCTTCCATTTTTATGAACATAATTATGAATATATTGTCCTTTATTAAATTTAAAATTTTACCTGGCCATGGGATGATGCAGTTGTTCTAAATATCCAACAGTAACGGCAGCAGCAACAAAAATGTATTCAGTTAATTTTTTACGAGGAGTACTACTCAGCCGGAATCAGTTGTATAATGTCTCTGGAGGGAATCCTTTCCAAAGTTTGATAATATCATCAGGGTTATCTCGTGTGGGCATGATGCTTTATAGCGGGAAGTTACTAATTGGAGGTGTGGGGTTTGAAAAAAGTGGGCATTTAGGAGGCAGGGAGGGTCTAATAAAAGATGCTATTCAGAAGCATTGTGGGAAATTTAGGATCCAGTGTATTGAAACTGGACCCATACTAGCACTAAAAGTCAGGAGATCTTTTTCCTCTATGTTGCTTTGATTTGTGACCATGCTTTTTTTTTTTAAATTGAGAATCCCTTAATTTTTGGAAAATGGCGATACTATATTGCTAAAATACCCCTTTAAATGTTACAATAGATTTATAACTTTGAGTGAGACTGTCAAACAGTGAAAAAAAATGTATGAAACCAGAGACAATGAGATTAATCACTGCTATATAATGATCAAGTGAACTAGACTTGAGTTGTGGTTAACTGCAGCTAACCTAACACCTACCTAAAGCAATCCTGGTTAAAGATAAAAGCACAGAGAGATGCCCAGTAGCAATTAGAGCCACACAATTTTTTAGATGGAAAAATCGTTTATTACTGCTTTTATTTTAAGCTCTCTTGTATCACTCAGAACTCAGAACTACATCAAAGACAGCACCCATAGAGCTCTATGAGTCCCTGAAATATTTCATTGTTTGTCAAGCATTAGATGACTAAGTGAACTGCTTAGCAATGTTTGTATGGCTGATTGTTGTGATGTCCTGAAAATGAAAGAACAGATGCTCACTGCCGAGATATCTATTTTCCCCCTTTCCATCTCTCTCCTTCTTTCTCCTTGTCCGATACATGTATTCCTTTCATCCTTCAGCATCACTGCACTCTCACCTCTTCCTTTCTCACCCTCTCGTCATCTCACTCAACTTTTTCATTTACTGCCATTTGAACCAATTGCCACCCCCCTTCCACCCACACACACTCACACAAACATACAGCCACACACACACACACACAGACACACACACACACACACACACACACGTACATATATTGCCCCCCCCCTTGTCTTTCCTTTTTTCTATAAGCTATTCATTATAAATTAGAATCGGTCTTTTCAATGCCGTGTATTATAAGAGCTTGTAATATGTTAAGCACTGTCATCTCCATAATAGCTGTATCTATAAAAAGAACATTGTTGTAAACATTCATCTTGTTACTTCAAAGGAACAACACATGTTTCCTTGTACAGGAGAGAGGACAAGCATTAAATCCATTTACCACTTACACCTACGGTATGTCTTCTTTGCATTCCACTGTCATCACTTAGTTTCCTGTTCCGACCTCTATCATCACTTCAATTGTAAAATGCACTCCCAGGGGTTTTCTACAACCCCATGTTAGCGCCATGCTGCAACACCAACCATAAATTGTGATGAGAAACCAAATTAACGACATGCTGTGATTGCACAGTGGGGAAAATGTGGTTCAGAAATATGAATCAGTATCATAACGCACAAGTCTGGAAAATATACAAGCCTCAGTAGGCAGCCAGGCTGGCTGACAGACAGCTCAAGAATGGCCCCAGCTGTTCCTCAAATAGTTACATTTACCCTTGGCCTTTTGGATATACCTACACACAAATATCACATTTTCACACACACTTTTGATGCCCAAAACAGATTTTTATGCCTGCTGAGCAAAACGCAGACAGGAAAATGGCACTTTGTCTCGCACACTGATGATATTTCTGAATGTGTTTGTCTCTTTATCAGTCTGAATTGAATGAGTGTGTGTTTGTGTGCAGATGCATGCATATGTAAATGTGGTTGTTGGCCTTGATCAGCTTCTCATTAATGCAAAGAGTGAAACAAGACTACTGAATGGGATTTTCTTTTCTTTGCTCAGCGATAAAGAGATTTTGAGCCGAATGAACCAGGTAATGAACCACAGTTCTGTACACCGTGTGGAGGAAAAATAAGATTGATTTTGAAAACGCATTATGCATCATAGAGGGTATTGATAATATAATTTGTTGCAAGCTAAGTGGGTTATTTAAGGTTTATGTTAGCATGAAAGAAAATGAGCTAGTGTATGAAGGGATAGGTGCCCCCTTAAAAAAAAAAACAGCCAATACGTTGTGCTCCACCAATAAGGCAGATTTGTATTTGGGCCATAAAGAGAAATGATTATGTGCAGCAGGGAGCGGGGAGGAGGAGTCCTTTACTGCCATCCACATTATTACGAGTGACAAACAGACCATTGGGTAATGGATGATTGCTGATGGGTTTGAAAGATTGCCCATCCCAATTGACTATTTTTGAACAGACCATGATTAAACAGGCTTGGGAAATAAACATTCACAGTTTGACCTGCTCCGTTCAGGTAATTGCTTCAGGATCTTGCAGGGCAGGTTTAACTGCTAGGCAAACTTTTTTCTTCCCCCGGCAGTGAAACTGTTGAATTCTGATGGAAGACTGCAGCACTTAGCTTGGCAAATTTATTGTGTGCCATTTTCTATATTTTCCTTAAACTGTATTAGATTTATCTGCTGTCTGTTGTGCTGTATTTGTCTGTTATCAACTGTCCATTGTCTCCAGTTTATGCGGCAGCTTGCATGTCCAAAACAATCTTTCCAAAGAGACAATAACACTGCTCTAATCTAACAAACCCTGTGACTTAGAGCAATCAAAGTAATATTAAAATGAACGTTTTTATGCCCTGATTGATGGCATTCAGTGTACAGGCAATAAAAGAAATGTGGTAGTGCCCCCCTTTGGCATCAGTGGGTGTAAACTGGTAAACTAAATGAATTAATAGAGCAATAATGGAGCACATTTTTTTTCAAAGTGGCATTTAGGTCTTGAACTCAAGATTCTTTGGATAGTTGATCAGTTACTTGTGAACAGTGACCATCTGGAAAGCAACACTACTGATGCGTTTCACATCAAAGACAGTTTGTTCTTGGGGTCTTCTAAGAAACATGTCTTAACATTATTGGGATGTTGAGCTCTGACATAGTCACGGGAAGTTTATGTTTCAAGGAAAATTCCATTTCTTTTTAAGAAGCCGAACAATTCAGTGAGTGCTTTCCTACTTCACAGAGGTATAATTCAAATTATTTTGTATTATTTCTACTGTGTTTAAGATTAATTTAAGATTCTTTAAGACTTTTTAACCAGAGCCTGCTTATAGAAGTTGCTACACCTGTTAAAAAAAGATAATAGTGTTAAGTAACAACTTGTACTGAGCCTCAGAGAGCCCAAAAAGTCTTCTTAACTTAACTTGCAATCAGTGACTTGCTAGAATCTGTGTGGAGTGATATTTTCTAAGTCATATAGATATATCTGCTGAAATATACTGAAGATGAGAAAGTGGAATAAAAAGGAGCATAAATATCCTGTATTTTTAATAAATAGGGACTATAAAAGGATGCAGGGATCAGCTATTAACTATCATAAATTTGAAAAAAGAAATGAACTGTATGACTAAAATGCAAATTCTCATGCTGTGCACACATATTCAAAGCAATTTCAATCAATACATGACTACATGAATAAGAAAACAATACTAAAATGCAACATTTCAGAGATTCAAAAAGGAACAAGCATTGTTTTGAACACCACTTGGACCACCAGTCGATCTAAGCATGAAAAGTGTTTTGCCTTCACCCTTCATACATCACAGAATCTTTCTTCAAACAAATCCTGAGTCCAATATCCACAAGCCTACTGAGCTATGCACTTTCAAGCTCCTCTCCTTGATTTCTTTTTGGCATGCATTATTTTCTTTCTCTCTGCTTGATACTTCATTTTCTCACAATTGACTGTGTATGTCAAGGACGCCTCTTCTTCCGGATGGCATTTCATCATTATTCATGATGATGGCCTATCACAAACAGAGGGGGGAGAGGCAACCGCACCAAGCCGAGCATTCAAAGTTAAAGTAAAAAAAAACTGCATTGATTTGCACCTGACCTTAAGGGTGAGTCAGCCAATATAGAGATATTCATCAGTGACACCTGGTTACAGAACACATACAGGGAAGATAGAGCCCTTACCAAGCAAAACAAAGGTCAACAAACATTCTGGTAGGCTCGATTCACTGGAAAGTATCCGCACTTTCACAGAGAAGCAGTAGCTAGTGTTACACATAGACAATACCTTCAGTATTGATTTCATAAAATCCAGAAAAAGAAGAGGAAATTAAAATTATAGATTGTGTTGACCACTGAACATAACCATTAATCAGAGGAAATGTGCAGGGTAGAAAAAAAAAAACCTTTGTTGGTTGTCTGCTGTCATCCCTTTAGATCATGAATCTTCAGGGTCTACCCCAACAAATCAGAGCTGCTGTAGCACTTACGACCTATGTTAAGAAGTAATTTCTATTTTAGAAATCCAAGCACTTTTCTCTTAGATCTACAACAAGCTGTACCCTGAGCCACAGACATCAACTATCGACGGAAGAGAAAATAATTTTTCATCAGCAAAACCAGGAATATAACAAAGATGACTGCAAGTGACAGCCACCTTAGTAGACAGAAATCTGAAATTGATGTCCCCAAAGAGAAGGATTTTTTTTCTGCATAGCCGTGCTCCACCTTCACAATTCATACTGATAGAATGTGCATAATCGCAGCCATGCACTATGCTTGTCTGCATGCTCGATGAAAGGGAAATGGGCTCTATACAACAGAAACAGAAACGGGGCTTTCTAGCGAATGACTATTACCTCATGAGTGTGTCACTGCAATTTGGAAAAGGGCTCTGAAATATTCCATTTGGTGGTATAAAATTGCCAACCGCTGAGGTGAGAAATACTAAAATCAAATGCGATGCCACGCTGAAACACAGCCAGCACGTGCACAAATACGCACACACCAAACCCACCCCATTGCACAAGGAAATAACAGGTGTGTGTCTGAATAGCCAAGTGTAACAACTGTTTCCCAGCGTCTGCATGCTGCTGGTGCTTTAGCTACTTCCCAGCAGATACAGTATTTTATGGCTAGATACCAATACCTTCACAAAGTGCTACTGAGCCATATTGCACCTGATGCCAGGCCACCACTGCGAGAGCTGCTGTACAACACAAAACTGTGAGCCAACAACACATCTAATAGGACGCCTGTCTCTCTAGCCTCCAATCTTCCAAACAAACAATAACATCAACACTTCACTTTCCCCCGAATGAAGGGAAAGAAGCGCAGAACAATAATCTGTCTTTTTCTATCTAAAGACAGACACCGAGGCTGAAACTGTTTTTCAATTTCCATGTAAACATCTTCCACTTAACAGACTGTTCACACAGTGAGGACATGTTTTTTAGATGCAAAGCTGGGAACTCTGGGAACTCGCTTAAAAACTCAATCACAAACTTACAAAGCGCCTCATTAACATTCAGATGGCTGCAGATCCTCCAGAAAATTGTTAGGGCAATTCTATACATGCTGACCTGCTCCACCTTTACGAAAGAAAAGTAATGGTGGCAGGAGAATACCTTCAGATGGTAACATGTCAATCTCACCACCGACAGGCAAAGAAGGTGTTCAGCAATTTTGCACCACCTGGAGGTAATGAGTGTTACAGATTTTTGAGAGATTCATATTTGGGGCATTTGTGTTTTTAGAGTTTCCAATCACATATTTGTACGACCAGTCAGATCACATAAATGAATTGATAAGAATTTTACATTGCTTTGTCACACACTGACCTGCAGCATAAATGTAATACTTAAATAGAAATGCAAGTCAGTTTGCAGCTTTAAAACACTCAAACGTTTTGTAAATTCATTTCATGTTGCGTCTCTAAACATCTTTAACCTGGTCTTAACATTTTGGCTTCTGTCAGGCTCTTGACCAACAGAAAAGTCAGCTAAAGAGTTAATTAGTTGAAAAATAACAAAAAATTATTATTAGTAGTAGAAGTAGTAACACTCAAGTTAGGGATGCAGCTAACAAATGTTTTCCTTATCAATTAATCTACCAATTATTTTCTCAATTGATAATTTGTCTAAATGTCAAATAATTGTGAAAAATTCCTGTTATTTTCCCGCAGCCCAAGATGATTTCTTCAAAAGTCTTGTTTTATTCAATCAACAGTCCAAAATGAAAAGATATTCAGTTTACCAGCATGCATGGCAGAGAAAAGCTTTGACATTTTACGATGAGAAGCTGAAACCTGCAAATGTTTGTGATATTTCTTGAAAATTACTTATTTTGTTCGATACCTTTATTCGATAATCAAAATTCGAAATAGCTGCTGCTTAACTTTTCGTTGATCGACCAATCGATTAATCAACTAATCACTGCAGATCTAACTTGAGTTTTACTCCACCTACATTGCCAATTTTCTTTTGGCCTCTGCATCATCCTCTTGCTTTGTTGTAATAAAAGATATTGTGTAGATATGACCCTCCTTCTTCCCTCTCAGAAGAAAACGTGAGGGCACCCAAGGGCACTCCAAGCAGTCTGAACTATACTCGTCCTAGAACTCTGTCGAAACTTTTCTTCTGTTCTAAATATCTTATATTTAGCATGTTAAATCATCAAATTCAAGTACACACACAAGCACAAACACACACACACACACACACACACACACACACACACACACACACACACAATACAACACACACACACACACACACAAAGCAGCTCTAAAAAGAACAACAAAAAAGACTGCAGTTGTAACTCATTGCCTGTAAGTGGCACAATAAAGCTATTACTGCTACTGTCATTGCTTTTAGATTCCACAGGTTGGACTGTGACCACAGGTCTAAAACAGCTGGCACTGCAATATGATGATATTGGCTGAGCCTAGGTTCAGCTTCTTTGTATTGGTGGCACTGCGTGTCCTTGATAATGCTCCTATGACCAAAATTAAACTGAGTTTTAAACTGAAAATGGACAAAGATTGACGACTAAGTGCTTTAATAAATGCAGCTCCACAGGCCAGGGCCAAAATCCAATGTACATAGCATGGAACCCAAAAATCAGTTGCTTAGTCAGTCAATTTTTTTCTTCAGTATGCACCGCAGAAGCCTGAACATGTCTTTAAAATGCATTGCATGAGAGATCACATTTCTGCTACTTCATTTCTTACTGAAAAATACTAGAAAACGTTAAAAATCGACTGTTCAATTAACACAATGGAAAATTTATGGAGAAATCAATGATTTCCAAAGCTGCTGATCTGAGAGCATCTCAAAGGCAACTAAGATTATGCTCTACCTGTCTATGTGTATTTTCTAACAAGATGAACTATGCAACATGCCGTGCTACCATCTCAAAATTGATAGAAAAGTGGTGTATTTGAAAGTCTAAACAGGGTTCTGTTAGGCTGTCCACACCTATTATTTTAATTGCTGTGAAATATGCTGTGGAATCACGGCAACCTCCACCAAGCGGTCTACCTCCTCAATTACCTTCACATCACCCCACTTTGTGTCTCTGAGCATGCTTCTCGCCCACCGGCTCTGCTGTCACATATCAAAAATGCATTTGACAGCCACAAACACAAACAAGAGCAGTGGTCACCACGAATGGAGATTAATGAAGTTAAGTTGACCACAGGTTATGAAGTGAATACAACTGGAAATACAGCCTGGTACACTGTGAAAACAATTAACTACATTAATAGGAAACAATATCCAAAGGTATGGATAGTATTGTGCTTCAGGAACACATAGGAAACACATAATTGGATGTATATGCAGCGATGTTGCTACTGGTTCATTAGTTACTATTCACTTGAAATAAATGCTTTGCTGCATTTAAATGCCCTCCTAATAACTGTTAGTAAACCCAGCTATTGCATCAATCCCAACCACAATGTGATTGACAAAATCCTTGACAGATTCTCTGGATTTTTACCA
Source organism: Etheostoma spectabile (assembly GCF_008692095.1). Lineage (NCBI taxonomy): Eukaryota > Metazoa > Chordata > Actinopteri > Perciformes > Percidae > Etheostoma > Etheostoma spectabile. Next base: position 1,611,935 of record NC_045738.1, on the reverse strand, counting down.
TGGACAACGCTAAATAAATGCATTCATTGTTATCTGCGAACAGGCCTTCAGTTTAATCCCCTCTGAAATCTGCACCTAAGGTGCAGAAAACAGTCTACCTTGAATCTGTAGCCTTTACTCTGAAAGCAGCTGCTGCTCAGCCTATTACATTTAATCCCAACAAACGGTGAGCTATTTTTCTTCCTGAAGACAAGATATTGCCAATCTCTCTTGCCAAGAGTACTGCTTATATTAAAACTGATATCTGAGAAGAACTGACTTAATCAGAACCAGCAAGCTATATCCAACTGTCGCAGGGGCCTGTCAGCAACCTCTAAGAGCCTGGCTCAGGCCTACAGCCGTGGGCGAGAGGCCAGAGGGTAGACGGAGTATTACTTTGGTACACCACTAGGGCAATCCAGTAAGATGTCAGCACTAAAAAGGCATTAGGAATCCAAGAAGTAAAATTGTTACTGTTCCAAGTTCCTGTATCTCCTGGAAAATGGTAGTTTGTTCCTTCCAGCTCTAGTTGAGCTCAGGTGATTCTTTTGGAGACTGTCCATCTTTATCCTCATACTTCGGCTCTACTTCTCAAGAACATGAGGGGCAGTGGGATAATGCCCTAAATTCCCCGTAGATGGTGTGTAATTACACAGAAAAATTGTAATCCTGATTAGCCCCAGCAGCCTTTCCAGCCTGTTTACATAATCACATTGAGAGAAAGTCTTCATCAAGGGCTCAGTGGCTAGATTACTGTCTGTGCAGAACCCACCTGATTACTGACTGCCTGGTATAGAGTTCACAGCTACATTATGTAACGTTTGTAGTTGTTCATTATCAAAATCTGTACTGCCCTTCACAAACTTGTCCTTTTTTATGAATATTGACCACCACCATCACTTTCAAGCATTCCTATTGGCTTGGAATTTTGACATTTACGCTTTCCAGAATCATGCGCCATCTTGAAATAAGCCCGTAAGGGACATACAGGCTTCAATGCTCCACCTTTCGTGCTTTTCACTCAGTGGCACTGACTGTGACGAATGCCAGGGAGGGAGAAGATTATTTTACTCCTGACAGATTTGAAAGCCTGTTCTCGAGGACATGCAACTGAGTTAAAAGAGAATTAAAACAACAACGCGACCAAAGTATAAGATTGGAGTGGCTGTTCTAAGATGGAAAGAGCAAGGATTTTAAAGTTGCCTGCTTTCTTCTCGACTGGTAATTCTGTCCATTTGTGTAAATTAGAAGTTTTACAGTTGTTACTTGCTTGGCTAACTATAGCTTGATTGTGCTTAACACTAGAACAATGTCTAGGATACTTTTCCTCGCGTCGATGATGAAAAAGGATTGTCTACCTTGTAACATAAACTTAATCATAAGTGTTGTGATTTTCCTGGCAGACAACTCATGTGCAGTTGTAACACAGACTAGCTACAGCTAGAACAGCTGCGTGTAAGCGATGGAGATACTAAGAGCTAATTTCGGTTTCATTGACCTTGTTCTTACTGTTCAGAGAAATATAATATAGTAAACACACAAACTTCCGTTGCTTCTCTCCTACATTGTAAACATCTACGCACACTATTAATCTCGTACAATAAACAGAATAACAATAGCACTGATACTTTCGAAACATTAGCTTGCATGTGTTTGGGAACCTGATAAATGATGTTAGCAATTAAATGGTACAAAAGTAATGTAAACTCTTATTGGGGGGGGATAGCAGGTGAAATTTAGTTGGCTGTCATATACAATTTCACTGCTACATGGGAGAAATTCTCACACAATGTAGCTTTAAAAAACAACAACCGCATTAAACCAAACATGGACGTATGAAGGGAATTTGAGAAATGCAGAGTAATCACAAGAAACAGAAGTGGTGGGACACAACAGATGGACAATTTTCAACAATCTGTTCACTATCATTAATCGTTCTTTGTCATCTGACGAGCTACTGTCCGTGCGGGAGACAGGCTGTGTCTTCTGTTTGTCCTCTCCTGTGGTGGTCCTCCAACATTCCCATGACGATCATGTCCCCGTCTTCTCTTCCTTATGAGGTCACCACCAGGACTGTCCTCTACAAAGCAGTCCCGAAAGACAGAAACTGAATAGATTCTGATCTGCAAAGTACCACTTAAAAAAGATATATGCATACAAATGCAAAGTAACCCTTTCAATGGAAATATTGTAACCATGAACAATATTAAAGGCAGATCCAGGAGGCTGTGGCAATAACTCTAATCTGGATTTTATTAATTTAGTTTGAGAAGATCTCTCCTTTTTCTCACGTGATATTATTGACTACACAAGCATGTGTCATAAGAATGGGGTGCTCTTAGGTTAGTGAGTCTCTCATTATTGTAAATTTTATTGATCATCGTACCATTGATGGATGCAGTGCGATTCTCATGAGAAAGAAGGACATGCAGCTGTTCTGCAACTCAAAAGAAGATACGGTAAAGGGCTCCCTATCTGTGTATAGAAATTCAATTTGTATTTAACCCAGGTCTTTTGTTCCGTCTAAAAAAAGCAGCCCCTGAAATTTAGCTTCCTAAATGTATGTCTGTGTCAAGCAGTTTTATAAATTCCCCGAGGATTAGGTGACACAGTTACAGTGGATATCCTCAGTTGTTTGCTGGTGGACTGTCACAATGAGAACACATTATTTCTTGGTCAAACATCACTGTGCAGTTGTATTGATGATAAAACTAAGTTGCTAAATGTCACCAAATTCCACTTAATAATATGTGTGGAATGGCAAGAATCAGATAGGTGACTAAGATAACACTGTAAACTGAGAATCAGAGCTGTGCACCACCCACACACATGGATCCTGACTCAAAAATAATCTAATACGAAAAAGCACCTCTAGCAAAGTGATGCTTTACAAACTTTGCTAGATAGAGGTTGTTTTTTTTGTCATTATCTTTCCAGGTGAAGTGAGTCACAGGCCATCTACTTTATATCTTTTTTACTTTTGCAAACATTGTGTCACCTGTCAGAGCAGGGGATACCAACTGTTCCACTGTTCTTCCTGGTTGCCTCGGTCTGTGTCACTTTTTCTTTTGCTCTTTTCCAAAAGCAGACCAAGGCCTCCTCCTCCTCCTCCTCCTCCTCCTCATTTCCTCCTTCCCTCCCCAATCCTTGGATTGCTGGCACCCTAATAAGTAACAGAACTAGGAGGATTGGCAGTGGCCTCAAGGTTTGACATTGCCACAATGTGGGTGGTGATGAAACAGCACTGTGCCTGACTCTGCTCGACTTGACTTGGCTCATTCTCGGTGGGCGCTGCTACTCTGCATGCTGCTCATTTCATCCAAGCCCAATACACAAACATGACAATTACTCACAGGGTGAACAACCTGCATGTAAATTGATATCTATGAGTGCCTGTACTCACACGGCCATACATTTATTCAACAGATAAACAGCCACAGAATGTTCACAGAATGTTACTAAACACAAACACACACAAACACATCCAGAAGAAAAAGATTTTCGAGGGTTGGAATTGGATGTGCCTTTTTACTTTGGCTTGACGAGAATTTCCCACAGTGAGTGAGTGTAACATTAAATATATGAAACACCAAGGCAGAAAGAAGCACATGCACACACGTACACACACGCACGCACGTGACCGCCTGCCTGCCCGCACGCACACAAACACACACACAAACACACACACACACACACACA
>NC_045738.1:1607197-1608247 GCF_008692095.1 Etheostoma spectabile | reverse complement strand
CACACACACACACACACACACACACACACACGCACACACACTTTTCCCACAGTTTTATAATTTACATACAACTGGAATTGCAAGGAAGCAACAAATCTATTCATATTTGTTTTCTCTAAATGCAGTTTGAATGTCAGTGGACAATGGACGATCACATGGTAATTGCAGACTGGCCAATGAGCAACAATTGCTTTGACTGATTTTTAGAAGCTGTAGTATGTAAGTAGCGTAAATCACATCACTTTGGTAAACAGTAAGAAAAACAGGGGGAGAAAAACAGAGGTGGTAAGACATTTAAGACCAAAGTCTAAGGCTTGTTGCGTCATGTAAATGGGAATGAAAACTACATTTTAAAACTGTATCCAAAAAGTGACATTTGGGCAGTGCTGAAATTGTCATCGGTCAGAGTAAATGCAGCTGTTGCCAATCAGAAATAAAATGGAATCAGCGGTTACCTCATCAGCTAGAGAGAGTATTCAAATGGACAGAGCATGAGAAAGAGCCACTAGAATACTAACAAGCCCACCTTACACCTGCCTGCACTGGCAAGTCCGCTAAACACAGTCGACAAATAGGTTCCACACGACTAATTGCCTCTGCCCCCTAAATGGTTCCAGTAACTGGAAGAGAAACTGGTGAGAAATTGACCTGACGCAAATCCCACATAAATACTTATGACTTACTCGACCCAGAAAAGAGAAAAGGCGGACGGCTCGAGCCTAAATAGCCATTATAAGAAGCTCTTTACATCTTATAGGAAATCTGCAGTGCATGCTTACGTCTCAACAATTCACTAGTTAGCCTACTAAGCAAAGCAGCTCACGTAGGCTATTAGGAGAAGCGTAGGCTACAGCAAGAATATCTATTGAGCGGCTCAGTCAAAGCCTGCATTGAGCGCCAAACCGGCAAAATGCGTCCCTTAAAACTCTATCCAGTAAACCGGGGTAGCATATTTTGCGCACGTCTGAGGTTAGAGCTTTTGATTTCTATTGCGCGCGGCGCATACTCACACAGACACACACACGCGCGCGCACACACACACACACACAC
>NC_045738.1:1568596-1607187 GCF_008692095.1 Etheostoma spectabile | reverse complement strand
ACACACACACACACACACACACAAACACAAACGCGCACGCACGCACACGCACAGGCACACCAAGCGCATCAGAAAACACAGAGGCTTGCTGCAGTGGCTCGTACCTTTCACACAAGTGAACATCAGTGAAAAGATGAGATTCCAAAAAACAATTCCCGTCCTAATCCTCATCGTTTTGGCTTGAACAAAGTCCCCTCGGCCACATTTAATGCATCTCCTGTTGAAAACGTTCCGTAGTTCAATAGATCCGTCGTAGTATCTGTCTCTGTAAATCCCCTTCATGTTCACAACTAACACATGTAACCTACAGCCTGTGTTTTCTTTCTGTTGGGTTAAAGTAGATCCCCTTTCCCTTTTCAGAGGAGAACCAGGCAGAACCGCCCGCTGCGCTATGTCAGCTGATAAGAGAGAAGTGAGCAAGACTGAATTTTAGGTTAGGACCACAGCAACCTGGACGAGGGCTCAACCATCTCTGCTGAGAGGGGCATCAAGTGTGAGCATCTCTGGTGCTGCGCTCTCGCATGTGCTGTTTAACATCTTTCCTTCTGAATCCCTATAAACCGGCGGAGGACGGAGGTGAGTCTAGCCTACAATTTGAATGCTGCCTTTATCGATCGGCGAATGAGCCACGCAGTCAGAGAGAAAAGGTGGCGGGAGGGGGTGATGGTGTCGTGAGAGAGAGAGAGAGGAGAGAGGAGGAGAAAGAGAGAGAGAGAGAGAGAGAGAGCGTCCTGTGTCAAGTATGTTGTGGTTGATGTGTGGCTAACAAATCATGAAGTGGGAACAGTGATGTGGCAAGGAAAGAGGCACGTCTTTATGGGAGGAATGTAAATTCTGGGAAATAATAGAACTTTCATAAGACAGCATGTGGTTTATATGTGTGTGTGTGTGTGTGTGTGTGTGTGTGTGTGTGTGTGTGAGAGGAGAGAGGGTGGGGGTGAGGGTGTTAGGTGGGAGTCTGACAGGCTGCATCCTGTCCCGAAAGCTGATGAAAGAAATCCGCCTGGTAGGCAATCCCACCATAACTCTGATTTTCATTTTAGAGATCGAGCGGAGCTGTTATTGGGAGTGATGGGACTGGGCAATTTGCAATGCAAAGAAGGGATGATGACGGCGCAAAGCGCTGCTCAGCTGCGGTGGGGCTCTTCTGCCATCTAGCTTTGGAAGAGTCACCGACCTATACTTAAAAACAGAGAGGAAAAGGGGAGCAGTGCAGTGAGAGGCCGTGATTGCACACAGAACGAACATCATTTGGTCTGTAACACATTCAGATAGAGCTTCATCAGTGGATTCTAATGCGCATGGCTTTAGTTCCCTTTTTCACCGACATTTTCTGTAGATTGTAATTAAATCTAAGCTAAAGTTTCTACATTCTGAGAGCAGCAGTTTTGGAAAGAGCTTGGATATCAGCTGAGGTGTAAATCAATTATACGCATGGCTTCTGGTTTGAATATTGCCCACTTAATAATTGTCGCTGCAATGCCCCCCCCCCCCCCCCCATAGAAATCAATATCCTGTGCCCTGGTATTGGCAAGATTTATTAGGGTGAAGTCAGCAGGGTGAGTTTATAAGGAAACCTAACAAATGAACCCTAAGCCTCTCTGTGGATCTGAGGGGGAGCCAAAAAGAGGCTTCTGAGTAATTTACAGTATGTGAGCTGTCCTTGGTGCTGAAACCGAAGCCTTAAAACCATCTGCTTGTAATTCGTGGCCACGAAAACTGGCTTGTGCCTCAGAGTAATGTACTATTCATTTATTCATACTTGCATTTCAAACATTTATTAATTGACAGATTGGATAAGAAAACAGACCCTTTGCCCCTCACCTACATTCCCACCCAAGAGCAAATCTGCTGTCTGGACCTTTTTACATGTTTCTGTTCTGTGTCCAAGGTTGGTTGGCCAGGCAGGGCAAATCTCCCACCCATACTGCTGCTCTCCCATGGGAGGATAAATGAGAGAAAACATCTTGATCCTGCTCTAATCTCGTCTAATTATAAGGCAGCAGAGGGCAATGGGATTGTTGTCCTTTGGCCAAATATTCAGAAAACATCATTTAACTCTGGTGGCCAAATGGTGATACACATGACATTTATAATTGTAATGCCTTGAGGTTTATTTTTTGTGCTGTAAAATGCTGTGGCACTTTATGGGCATTGTATTTTGTGAATTACATTTTATTCTATATTTATTGTGTCTTTGCCAGCTCAATGCAATGTATTGTATTGCTTTGTGAAAGTCTCATTTTACATGTTTCTGTGGACAGCTTGATATTAATCTATCTCATTCTATCCTTACAAACTGAATTGCTGCCACATGAGCGATAGATTTATATCCTTGCTCCATTTCTCTGTGGAGTTGTTTATCTGAATGGTTTATGCAGCGGAGGCAAACCACTGCGTATCTGCCAGTGTGAAGTGGAAGGTCCCTTATTCCCTCCTGGCATCAGCATTCTTCAGGTGTCTACAGGCCCAGTGGAGGCTGCTGGGAATGTATTGAGGCACCAGGCAGCTTGTCTTTACCACTGTAATCGACAGGTGGGCCCAGGAGAGTGGGCTTCAGTTGTATTGATGCCTCTCGCCAGCTCTTGGTTGCTACTTGATGAGCAATCAGACTGTCTCTTTCCTGATCCTTGTGCTGTTTTTGCGTGCATCTGTGCATATGTGTGTGTGTGTGTGTGTGTGTGTGTGTGTCACAACGTTTATGCAACAATTCATACATGCCAAATTAAACATACACACTCTTGCCTATGCAAACATGTGAGAGAGCATGGTTGAGCATTCAAACATTTCCACGCTTTAGCTCATCCTTGAAAGGAATTTGTGTTGAATGTACTTTTTTATGTTAACCACCGAATCAAAAAGAACAGAACCAGGCGGCTAACCAGCCAGATTATCAGACAGCCAACAAAACAGCCAGTCAGACTGCTAGAGTGACTGCAGCAGGTCTGTTTTTCCCTAAGGGACTCAGGCTGTTGTACTTGGGAATCTGGGCAGCATGTTCTGATTAGCAGTGACCATGTTTGAGAACTGACACCCGGGAAGGTTTTCGCATCACACAGGGGCCAAAGGTCTCCTCCGAGGGGGGTTTGGACAGGTGTCTGTGAATGTGTGGATGCGTATTCTGTATATCTATGGTATGCACGAGTGCATTCACATGTGAAGAAAAGTATCACACTATATGTGTATTTATAACACGTGTACCTTTAAGGGATATACACTAAAATATGTGTGTATGCCTTTTTCATGTGGATGCATGCTGTTTGCCTCTGCATGCATCTAACTTGATAACATCTTCACGCCTTGGTTACCTTTTCTTTGTGTGTATGCTTGTTTGTGTGTACATGTGCAGTGATGGCGTACACCTCAGCCTACATCTACAAGTTGAAATCTTCACGTCTGGGTTATATTTGGTGTTTGTTTGTGTGCAGGGGCAAAGTGCAGCTGGTGGGGGGTTGATAGAGTAAGCACTGGGGTCGGATTAACTGGCTTGACTTCCCCAGAGGAATATGTCTAGATCTGGCCTCTCACACATACTGCCACTAATCCACTGCTGGGTTGCGCTGCTCCATTGTTCTGGGTCTGCTACATAGAGCACCCACGGGGCACTGGGAAGGTGTGTGTGCAGGTGAAAAAAAAGTAGAAGGGAGATGTCTGTGCATGTGAGTGGACTAATGTCTGTTGAAGGGTATTAGGGGCATGAAAATATGGAGTCCAATCCACTACTTTTGGTTTTTGTTCATGCTTGTGTCAACACGTGAGTACTATTGAGTGCAGCAATTTAGTTTCTAATAAATTCAGCCACCATGCTAGCGTGGGTAATCTGGTTCATTCCAGTGTTTGGAGATGATGGCCAGTTAGTGAATAAGGATTTAAAAGAGAAAAATTATATAGAGCTGGAGTTTGAAACAGAGAAGTGCTGTCTTTTTTTTCAGAATCACTAGCGGGGTGTAACATTGATCTTACAATTTCAAAAAAGTGCACCCTCGCACCTTACCCTGTAGCAGGTTACATGGCGATGTATACTGACAAAAACATGCATTGACTGTTTTACTGGCATGCCAGGTAAGATCATCATCAGCGCAATGCTAGCACTTTAGCTTAGGGCAACACTCTGAGTTATAAGTCATGGCAAATCAAATTCAGTCGGAATAAATAGGGATAAAAAGAGACTTGTAGAAGATCAAAACCATTTTTATTCATTTTTAGTCTACGAAAAGCTATTTAAAATGTGAGTCAAACAATATTTTTTCTTTCCCCCACAAGATGCATTACTTACACATGCATACATGCACTTTCTCTGTTTCACCTCACTCTCCCATTTCCTAAGTCTCACCACCTTTACCTTATTACTACATGTTCACTGCACCCGGCAGTCTTTTGCTTCTTATGTTCTCTATAGGTTTCTATCAGATCTGTGCTGACTGTGTCTGCTCATGTGCTTTATTCACACATCTTACATTACCCATTCGGTTACACTTTACTTAACAGTGACATGACTCTGTCATGAACGTGTCATAAAACATTATAAACAAGTCATAAACGGTTATGACATAACGCTTTTTTAGTAAGTGTCATTCGGTTTTGTCATGACAAGTTATGGTTATTGTTAGGGTTAGGGTTAGGGTTAGACAGCATGTGTCATGACAGCGTCATGTGAGTCTCATGTGTTCATGACAGTGTCACGTCACTCTCATGTAGAAAACTTCAAGTAAAGTGTCACCAAACATTCTTAAACCTTTTATCCCCCGAGTCTGAAATAGATGCAGGGAGAGGAGGGAAAGAAAGAGGGGAGAACAAGGTGTTAAGAGCAAGGGTCGAAGGTATTGATTGAGGGATGATGGCAAACATAAAGGTGAAGGATAGAAAACAGATGTAAGTGAGAGGAAGACAGGGAAGGAAAAACAGGCAAAAGAACGGCAGAGTGAAGATGAATGGAGGTGGCTGGCACTGAACAAAAAGAGGAAGAGAAAGAAATGGAGCAAGCATTATAAAAACAAGCAAAAAAAAATAGATTTGAGCAGCACAGGAGCCAGAACAACAAGGACAATGTAATGGATAGGGAATAACCGGAAACCAAATAAATACGTCTATGGAAATCATTTTAACACAAACACAAACCATATTAAATATATGGGCCGATAAGCTTGGAAGTGTTTCTGTATTTCTTTCGTTTAAGATGGAAAATATTTCAGTTAAGGCTCCACAAACAAAACAGGAAACTGTGTTGTGTATATTTACACTTAAGGTCAAACGATTTAAAATGGGATAATTAAGCAGATGGAAAGTGTTTCAATTCCAACAATAATTGGTGGGGAAAAACCGTTGTTTGCCAAAGTGAATCCACTGCAGCATGCCCAACTTCAAAGATGGTCTCATCATATACTGAAATGTAGAATGAACAGTCTGGTGATACACAGACTTAATCATATGAATAAAAGATCAAAGGGAAGAATTGCTGATTGAGAGAGGAGGAGAAAAAAAAGCAAACGCTAGCTTTTTGATTCACTCCACTGAGTGGGAAAAACAAGTTAAACACCTTTTGTGTTAGAAAAAAAGTATTTGATTGTAAGTGTGGGGGAGAGACTTGTTAATGTGCTCGTGGTATTAAAATGTGCTGGGGTTATTGAGTGAGTTTTTTTTTTTGACGGTCCACAAAATCATCTGGTAGTCATGACAGCCAAGGCTAATGACATCGTGAAATACCAGATTTACCTACACTGAATGTAGTGTTGCTATGGTTAAGTAGTGCCTTCACAACAGTGCTACACTGGGCTCAACCTTTTGAGGCAATAAATATGGGCAATTTATATCAACTGTACTCATTAAGCAGAGTTGTTTTAATGCATTTTTCCTTGTTACTCATATTACCAAACTCCCATCCCAACAGAGGAGAAAATTACCCATTTAAATTAGCTTATAAATAGCGTCTGTGTCTCTTCAGCACAACAACCACATTCTGCTCTATCGTACTTCTTTCAAAGTGACTGAAAGCTACATAAATCTTCACATGTTGTCAGTATTTCACTGCCAACCAGAAGTCAATCCTTTTCTACCATCACTTTATAGAATGTAGAACATCATTATTATTATGTGCTGTGTGCTTGAGCACACAGGAGTCACGAGTAAAAAAAAAAAATAATGGCAGATTACTAGTTTAATTTTTTGGAGCTAGCAATACTTCATGCATAGCATGGTGCAAGGCTGAGAAAAATCAAGTACCCAGCTAAGCAGCTTAGCAAGTCCTATAACACTCAGTGTTGCTCCCAAGGTGAAATGCATACCGTATGTCTGAAGGAGCAACTCGCTACATTCCGTGCAGGTCAATGACATACTCGAGGCTTTAGGCTCCAACCACTTCCTGTTTCAAGCGTATCCTGATGCTGCTTTGTATACAATCTACACACTACAGTATATTGCTCCTGAGCTTATTCCATCCCTCGCCTGTCATTGCCTTCATTTTACCAATCTTCACCGTGACTTAGCTACTGTGCATTCTCAAGCAGGAATGAAAATAATCAATGGCTCAGTTAAATTACACCATAAATATTTGTTTATTGCCTTCAGCAAGAAACATGGTTTGATGTTGCATCAGCTTATTTTGAACATTAATAACGCTGCCTACCATAGTTTTTCATTAGGTTAAATTAAAACTGTACATATCTATGGGTAACAAATTTATGAACTATGAAATGAAAGTGAAGTGGTCAAGAAGAGGCTTAATATGGTAGTCGGGCAAGTTAGGACTTTACAATAGAGATCTCAAAGAACACTGTGCAAGAACACATGGTGCTAGGGTCTTTCTTCTATGTAGCCTACAGTAAGACTTCAAACCCTGTCACCTCAGGGCTGTTGGACACAAATGCTCCTTCAAGTTATTAATATATGGACAACTTTAATTTACTTTTGATTGAAAAGTTTGAAAAGGTGGGTAGAAGAAATAAATAATAAAATGCTACAAAAGGGGACAGAAGTCAGTTTTTCTATTGAAAATGAAGCCCGGTTCTTCCAGAGGATTCTGTAGAGCTGGGCAGAGCTGAACATGGGTAGGTTGAGCTGGTGGGTTAGATGACTCACCATTTATATCTAAACAGACATTTATGTGATCACAAATTGAATCCATTTCCTGCATCTCTAAAACAAAAAAGCCCACAGAGAACGTGGTAAAAGAGCCAGGCTACTGTAGGTCAGATCATCTTAGTTTTGCTTTGTCAGATGTTGTCCAAAGACAAAGAGCATAATAATCCATTGAAATGGATTGTAAGTATTATATTGTAACTAATTCTGGAGCATATTTTCTTTGTAAAGTAGTTTTTATTGTTTTATATTCTAACATAATGAACCTAAGATAACCAATGTTTGGGAGTAGTAGATGTCGCAGAGCAGATGTATGATGATTTGATCAGAGGCGAGGAATCAGTCCCGCTGATCTAGCATCAAATACACATCACGTAGGCTACATACACTGTCCACAACACAAACCTGTTGAGTCAAGCTGTCGCTTGTTTTCCAGCAGATTATGTAGGTAGGAGACCAAAACTGGGACATTTTGCAAAGATACAAATCATCACTGCCTTAAAATATATGGCAGATGAACATGATCTGGTGAAATTGCCAAAAGACCAAATAAAGATTTTTGCATCTATTTCTTTGTGTAGTATGGCAGTGTCCTACATGTTACTTCCATGTTGCCTCATAAACATCGGCCATACTTCTCAAATTACTTTAAATGTACTGTATGTTTTTTGTGTTTGTTTCCTTGGATGCGGAGCAACCTGAGGTGAAGCAGATTTATTTTGCTGTACTAGCATCAAATGTGAAAAGCGGATCCATTTACCCTGCTCTCCCTATATGGCTTTGAACATTAACAGCTGTTTGTGTGCTGTACTGTATGGGCGTTTATTGCATGGGAAATTGCATTTCAAAGCCATTTGAAGCCTCACGTTAGCATCTTACATGGTAGTATTCAGATTATTTTTGTAACCCGGGGTGAATATCCCAATGAAGATAACCAGATTAAGAGAACGCAACCAAGTTTAAGGAGTGCAAAGGTTGGACCCTCTTGGTCCAAACAAAACCTGTGAAATGAAACAATGATACTGTTGGCATGAAATGGTAGGAAAAGAAATAGAATAAGTCCCGAAAAGAAAGACAGAGGGGATATTTTGAGAGAGCAATTAGAGTCAGTAGAGGAGAGAGGATATGATTCAGGAAGAAAGGTAAGACAAGTTTTCAGCCTGCAGTGCTAGACATACTTTATCACTCTTTTCCCCTCTAATGGGAAATTTGTAAAATCTTCTTTTGTCTAAGAACATTATTTTGGCCCCCTGTGTAAGATTAACCGCACAGAAACACAAACACAATCAATAGAAGATACAGCTACAGTATGCTGCTGGGATTGTTTTTGGTTGTATTGAAATGGAGTTGACATTGATTGTGGAGTGGGATTGAATTCCATTTTAATGCAATTCAACCGGAAGCTTTGAGATTGTGAGCAGTTTCATTTTGCCTTTGCCTACCAACCAAATTGCAGCAATCAAGACCCGATATCCACACTCCCACTGTCATTTCCCTTTAAAAGGCCAATTAGACTTGTATTCGTTGAATAAAAACGTGTGGAGCAGCATGATATGTTTGTTTTGGAATGTATCTTTGTGTTGTAGAGTCAAGAGAGGAAACTTTCCCCTTCCACAGGAGCAAAGGGAAGGGTAGAAAAAGTTCTTGGCTCCAGCGTCACTGAGGCGCAACTCTTTTCAGTTACATATGAATAGTTGCTTTACTTGCAGGGGCAAATCAGGAAACACTTTTCAAACCAACATTTTATACAGTAAAGAAGGTAAAATGTCACATCTCTGAGAGCCCACATAGTATGAGATTGTGTAAACAGAGAAATAAAGTAATTGAAAACAGGAACACTTCCTACATTTATATAAAAAGAAGAAACCAAGGAGAGCATTTGCTAGTGTGAGTGTGAAAGAAAGTGAGATTGTGAACCACACAGTCGTGCCTGATTGGATGCGTGAAAGGCATGACGCAGCATACACATAATAGGTTTTGCTGATGAATTTGCTGAGGCCTGTTTTCCAGCCTGTGGTGCCCAGTGACTGGAATGGGTTTCAAACACTGTTCTTAAACGAGAAAAATCCATCCCTGTAGCAGCTTTAGAAAAATTCCCTATTACATTTGGATCTCTTTCCCATCCACACAACCCTCCGTTGTTGCCCTAATTTAGCTTATAACCTCTGTCTATGACAACTCCAGGCTGCCTTGGTTTTTAAGCTTTTGGATTCTGTTGTGCTTCATACACGATTCCCTCAAATCTCACAGAAAGAAAATAAGAAGTAGTGTCTGTTTTTGTGTCTCCTCATTTCTTTTGCTTTCCTGTAGTCATTGTTTTCCTGACTATGTTGTCTCTGGTTGAGCGCCTCAGTGTCTGCGCCGGCCTAAATATCTCCAGTACCACAGTTCCCTTAGCTTCCTTTTGAATTTCTTCTTCGTAGTGCCACGCTACACACAGTGAATAGATATTGTTTAACAAAGAAACTGAACCTCCCTCATCACTCCTACCAACAAGACATTGCTGAAATGTCACCAAATATAAAAAATGAATTGACTGTCTGAGTCAAATGATAGTTAGAAACTATTTTTCACAGAATCTAAGATGGCACATGAAAAAAACATCACAATAACCTTTCTCTCTTCAACAGCAGTTTTGAAGGAGTATTTGAGTTACAAAATGAAAACGTCCAAGGATGTTAGATATTGACTCCGTTTTTCAGGTTAACAGGAGAACAAAGACAGAGGTTTTCGAAAATAAGATGTACATATATACCATATGTGAGAGAAATATAAATACACTGTGCATGGCTAATGAGAGGCCCTATGTATGATTGTCTCATAACACATGTGGCTCTATAAAATTGTGTGTTCCATCTGTAGTGTGGAGAACGTGGACTTGGAGCGTGGAGTATATTATTCTGATCTAGTGTTTGTATAGTACAAACCAGCAGGAACTAAGAAAGATTACTAAAGTACCATCTGACGATTTATGACCCCAACCCCATCTGTGTGGCCAACATCCTGCCTTCCTTTGGCCATGAGCTTTCAAAATCACACACAGACACACTGTGAACAAAGGATCATAAGAAAATGATTTATCCATCAAAAATAAAATATACTTTAATTTATGCTCAGCTAACATATGCTCATAACATGCTGATTTTGTAGCAGATACTGCAGATGGCAATTCTGTGTTGTTATTAGGTGGTGGATATCAAGTGTTTGGCACAGTTCTACAGGTGAGAGAGCCCAATTTTTAAATATGGAAGAATTGAAACATGTAATGTAAACAATATTAATGCTAATTTTTATAAAAAGGAAAGAATCAAACCCAAGGGTTCTACTACTGATGGGAGTGGTCAGCGGTTAGCACCAGTGTTATCTGATGCCTGTCAGAAGACTGTAAAACTACAAGCAACCCACAGATCACTCTCTGCTCTTCCTCTTGCTCTGTGTCCTTGGTGCTCAGTGAAATGAAATGTGCTGAAGGCCTGAGCTGCCTATAAAAGGCCTGGCATGTTGACTGTGGTGGAACGCCGCCCGCAATTCTGCTGCATTCCCGTGCTGCACAAATGTGCTGAAAGCTGAATCCAGGAACTTTGAAAGAAAGCCACTTCGGAAGAGGAATACTTCTGAATCTGGCGAAGATGTCACAGTAACCCCACCCCAGCCAAAGGGGGAAGAAAAGATGATCCAGCTGCCTGCTGAGAGAGAGAGACAGGTGGAGGAGATTGATTCAAGCCGAATCGCCATGTGGATGCCGAAAATGTCTGAAAATGACAAAATCCATTATTATTCCTAATTTATTCATCCATTTTTCTGTTTAATGCTGTTTTGAAGTTAGTAGTGGAATAAAAATTCCATTCATAAAGAACTCAATCCTGTGATATGTGTTTGTATGAAATATTAGATCAACTGGGCCAAGAACTCCATAGCAGCTTTTAAATAATGGGATTAGATTTCTTTTTAATTATTTATTTAATTGGTTACCAAATATCACTCCAAAGAGGGTAGAGCCCCAAGGTGAATTTAACGTTTTTTTTCATATAAAACTAAATGTTTCTTATATAGTTGAGGGCAACTACTCTTCTTCACCTTTTTTACTAATTCATATGTTTACTATGAATAATTTTGAGTAATTATTTATTGTTACATTTGCCATGCAGCATGTTTACGACTACACATCTCCAGCTTCCCTTGAACTACAAATTCAACCAGTAAATCCTGTCAGTTATGAATTTATTTTAGTTGTAAAATCCTTATCTAATATCTGTAACTGTGGCAAAACATCTGAGCATGTTTCCAAAGGAATTTATATTTGTACAAAGTGCTGTGCACATAAACCTGAAGTGAGACAAAACGTTTCTAAATTATTTTTTCTTCTCATGGAAACACGTCTCAATACTTACACCTCACATTCATAACCGCTGCATCTTAAATCCTACACTGGCCTATCTGTTAAATTCACAACTTGTTAGATTGTTGCAGGATTGGGTTTTGCTACAACACTTTCACGCAGACATATTGCTACCAATAATACATATGTATCAGTGCCTGTTGGAGAAGAGTGAAAACCATTTCAGGACTCATTGATTGAGGAAAATATTGTGGTCTGTAATAAAATGAAAAATAGACTTAAAGCTGAGTTGGCAGCTATTACTCAGTCATGGAAAACCTTAATTCAAGACAATTTCTTTGCTGCTTTCAATTGATAGCAACTAAAATGTTTTATCAAGCAAATTTTTGGACAGCTGTGACTGAAGCAGCATGTTGTAACATTTAGGTGGGACACAGTGGGTTTCAGGATGGGTTTGTGTAGTTTGAGCAAGAGCCTTGATTGAGGTTAGATTTCCCCAGGATTGAACTCAGAGCCACTATCTTAAAGGCAGCGGGCACCTCTCCTGTCTGGAAAGATTTGTTGATGCATGTGGAGATGAAGTCAGACAAGATGGGGGAACTGGATTTAAAGTGATGCGTAGGTACTGGGTGGAGGGAACAAATGGTAGTTACTGTGGAATTAAGTGTGATGGTCTTCAGGGCCAAGCTGTCCTCAGGAAAGGGTTGAAGTGATGGGGGTGGGGGATCCAGCAGCTGGCACATTACTGATGTTACAATGCATTATGCAGGACTGGCAGTCTGAATTCTTAAATCAGCAGGGTTAATCAGGGTCTGATTCTTTATTTATTTTTTAAGATTATTTGTGGGGCTTTTTTCTCTTTCTTTCAGAGTGACAGACAGGGAAGGTGGGAGAGAGATGGTGGATGACATGCAGCAATGGACCTCAGGTTGGATTCAAACCCAGGCTGCTGCATTGGCCTCAGCCTACATGGGGAACAGGCTCTTACTGGGTGAGCTAGAGGTTGTCCATGGGAGGTTGTCTAGATCACTTTTATTGAGTCTGTGATATTAAACATGTCCTATGGAGTTTTTCTTTTAAGTGTTTACACGGTGTGTTACTCACCCAAACTCATTGTGGGTATCCTTGTTTTCAACACATTTTCTTCCTCAGAAAACGTTAGCAAAGTGAATTTTTTGAAGCATTTTAAATTCAGTATTGTTTGCATCCATGTTTACCAGCTAGTCCTCCCCTGTTTTTGCTGGAACATTGCTGCATATCTTGGCAAGTTACCAACACCTATTCAGTGGAACAGCTTCCCCAGAGATAGCATGGACACATTTCCCAACTAAATGTCCTTTCCCACAGAAGACATTTTGACTGTTTTTTTTGTGGGAAAGGCACAGGTGTTACTAATAACATTAACAATGACTCCATCCCAGTGAAAGCCATGACAGGGTGACAGTGAGCCAGCAAGCACAATACCAGGACCCTGAAACTCAAGCAACTAAATGGAATTCAGCCATTACTAAATCTACTATTCAGAGCTGTGCTTTTTCTACTGTGACATGCCTGTGGCAAAAACATTTAAATGCACAGATGTGCTTTTACTGATTAGTTGGTTACAATTTGACAACATCTGAAACGGCTATAATGCCTTTCATGTCTTCTGCAGTCATATCAAAATAAAGGCTGAAAGTGCCCAAAAAAACAGAATAGTACATTTGTATTCTTTGAGCATAAAATTCATATTTAAAATTATTTTAATGTTACCTCTATGTGTGTTTAAAGTCTCCTACTAAGTTTTCATTCTTTGTGCTGGGGTTTTGAGATATAGTGAGCCACATCAAACACAATTTTCTATGAACAACAAATGGGCAATGACGTTTTTCTTGGTCTGAATATTTTAATCTGAGTTAGACATCTCTTGTGGTTCACCTGCACAGGTGTTTTTTTTGTTTGTTTTTTACTTTTGCCTGATTGGACCTGTGTTGGCATTTACAGATTCTGCTTGATTGATACCTTCTATTATATTTTAGTTCAGCATACGTATACATATTATGCATGCACTGCAGTCAGTCAAACTGTGACTTATAATGCGTCTGCCAATGAGACTTAACAAGGAGAAAGCTAAATGTATTTCTTTAAAGTGATGGTTACATTTAGCGGTGTTCTTGGAGCTGTTTCACTGCCATCCACAATTACTTCAACTTCAACTTTATTGATGATTGATTGAGTGGAAAGCCACGTGTTATTCGTTCATGGATTATAATCAGTCATGCAGAGTAATGGGTGAACAGCATTTAAGGCAGCAGAGTAGGGGTTGGCCATTCTGCTCGCTCTCCCTTTCCTCTCCACCCTGCTCGCGTTCAACAACAGAAGGTGGCTTATGCAGAGCTCTCGGGCGGAAATGCATTCCATCATTTCAGAATGAAACAAGTCTCAATTTTCTCTTTCCTCTCTGTTGTCGCCTTTCTCTTTCTTTTTCAGTCTCCATCCATACTCCAGTTCTCGAGTCTCTCTCTGTTCCTCTCTCTTTTTCTTCCTTACTTTCATCTCCCCCACATGTATATCTTATTCTCTCAGTCAACTCGCTCTCTCTTTCTTCTTATTCTTCTTCCCTCCTCTGGTAATTTCCTCTGCATCCTCCTCTGGGCAAACAAGATGACCTGTTGCTTTCTAATTACCTCTGCACCCTCCTATTCTTCCACCATTATTCTGTTAGTATCTTACTACGTAATAATCATCAGGGTTGAAATTGGATGAAAGCTTAGAGCAGAATGTATGAACAAGGATGCAGGACACAATTAAATGGCTTTGGTTTAACAAAGTAATTCAGTCAAGTTGGTGATAAATACACATGGTCAAATGGAAGAACTATTAATGTTATTCACAACAAGTGTAATTTCTATACTGAAATTATAAATAATGTATAATTTTTTGTCTGTAGCTCACCAGTCGGGTTAATTATTAAAATGGATGGGAATTTTTAAGGAACAAAGTTTAAAAGCTATAAGTTAAGTGGTTGCACTTTAGGGGCTAAGCTGCATCGCCGAAAACCTCCCACTCACTCAGAAGAGTGAGTGGGAGGTAACTAGACCTATATGGTCTAAAAATAAGGACGCCTGTTACTGTTCCCCACAGCCTCTATCGTCACATGCTTTAAAGAGCCTGATCTTATTGAAGATGGAATTATTTTGGCTATTTCAAAGATCAATAAAGAACAGCAGTTATGATAGTTGCTGTCCTTTTTGACCATGGCACTCCTGATAACCCTGCAACAGCAGGTGTTACATATCAACATGAGGAGACAGTGAAGGACAGTGCATGATTTATAAATCCTGAGCCACACGCTTGCTTTGGGATACACTATACAGCTTCAGTAAGTATTTTTTACTTTATTTTACCAATGTTATTTATCTTATTTAATCTTATTTATTTTCTGTCTATTAAGGCACCTGAAATTACATTTCTAGGTTTGGCCTCCATGTCAGCCTGTTTAAATTTGCCCCCCTCTTTTTGGCTGATTTGCTTTGTTGTGTTCATTATGGTTACACATTGACCTTGAAGCTGGCTTTAGAGGAAGTTTTTTTATAAGGTTACTCTGTGTGAATTCTTTATACTGCATTTTCTAATAAAGATTTCATGTTTGCCTACTCTCTGCACACACCTGTCCTCCCAAAAAGGAGGGCCCCTGCATTTGACTTTTAAGATTCCTACTTTTCTTCCAGATTAGTTTTTTCCTTGTTTGCAATGAGGGCTGCAGATGTAATTTTTAACAGTTGTTTTCATGTATTGTTTTGTAATGAAAGGGCTGGTACTTTGAGATGGAAAACTAGGGAAATATACTTGATTTAACAAAAATAATTCCTGGAGCAACATGGATCACTACATGCACTCACATTGCACTGCAGCATGTCAAGTGTATGAATATTTAATATTTAGACCTGAACCCATTACACTTTCTTAGCTACATTTACATGCATGCACAGTATCAGACATATTCTCAATTAACATCTTGTTCAGGCTAAGCGGTGCACCTGCACCTTTGAAATATGGCCCTCTTGTCATGTATGAATCATTTGTGATTATCAGTGTCCAGTGTAAATAGCAGATACACAATTGACCTGCAAAACATCTAAAAGTGAAGCTTCTCCATTTTATTTTTTAGATATTTTATTAACAAATGTCTCCCTTTTTAAAACACCTCTGCCTGCTCCTGAAATCCTGGTGGATCAAAGCAGAATGCAACACAATACAGCCCGATACAATTAGGTTGACACCTCTCCCTTCTAATATGTTCAATAAAGGGTCCTCAGATCTTATAAACTAGAGGTGGGCATTGGACAGAACACACCAACTTTCTTCAAGGTATAGATTTTGAAAGCAAGGAGGGAAAACTCATTTCCACTCTCGCAGTTTAACCCTTTTTGCTATAACACAAAGGCTTGTTTAAGGCTGCTGAAGAGTCAAAGAGTAGGAGACCAGTAGAGTCAAGGAGCAAGCCAATATCACTGAGAGACTGTCTGGGATTAGCTGTCTGCTGGATATGTCGCTGTACAAATGACAAATATCATCCAAGGAACTCTTGAAAACTTGAGCTTGGGGCAAGACCAGAGAAGATGGCCTAGAGAGTGCCTGACAAAATTTCTAATTTGCAGATACAGAAAAAAGTAACCAAGAGGGAGATCACAGATCACCTGAAGTTGAGTGAAACATGTAAAATGTAGAGAGGATTTATTGTGGAAAGTAGACATCCGACCAATGTCAAGCCTGTCTTAGAGCAGCGGTTCTGACACATAGAAGCCCAAATGGATTCAGCACATCAAGGCTCCAATAGGGGATGGGGCATTACAAGACTCAATCTCAGGCCATCTTGGACAGAGGGGGCTCCTCTGCACATCTACAGTGGGAACATGATTCCAGAAAACCCATGCTCTGGCACTAAAGGGCCAATAATAATGTTGGAAGAGAGGAAGGCCCAGGCCACTTTCAGACGTTACCTTCTGTAACTGCTGCTTGTTGATAAAGGGCATAACATTGCGGTCTATTGTCTTAAATTAGGAGGAAATGAGAAAAATGGCCAAAATTGAAAATCAATACTTTTGTTGAAGCTTTTTAATTGATGTTTTTAACTTAAAAGCTAGAATCAAGACCATCAGACAGAGGTACGAACAAACTTTTTCCTAGTTGATTGTAAACCTGAAAAGCTGCCCAGAGTTGTTTATCAGATTAAGTTGAGGAGAGAGTAACGCCCTTTAGTCTGACAGAGTCAGGATCACATCATCCACATACAGGCCAATGGTCAGATGACTAACAGAAATGACATTTCTGAAATGACAGAAATGATTGTTGAGAGCTAGGGGAGAGGTAGTAACTTGGTCTAGTTTTGCAGTGCAGCAAGAGATCTACTGTATCATGAATAGTCCAAACAGAGGATTTGGGACAAGCATAAAGCATTCTTAAAGGGGTGGTTCAGTATTTTGGACATAAGACCTTATTTCCAAGTTAGCCAGTTATTTGTTTATCAGTGGAGACAATTTCAACACTTTTCATCCAGTCCTTCCAGTTGCAGAGTTTGCTGGTGCTACACTAGCGCAAGTCAACAGTATCTGCTAGCCAGCCATTAAAAACAGTCTTACCCACTCCACAATACACCAAAGGCAAACAAATTATAACACCAGACTATTGATGTAAATGTCTGTTGATAGAATAATATTAGAAATAAAACTACCTTTGCATAGCGTTGCAATAGTTATACTTTGTTCCCTGTGGTTTGTAACACAGGCTACAGCAGAGGCAAAGTGACATTACATAGGCAACCAAGAAAGCCGGTTCACATGGTAATCACGCAAGTTTATTTACCTGCCGCTGTCACTCATTGCTACAGAAGCAGAGTACATTGCACAAAGGAATCAAGATATAGTACTATGGCCACGTTTGAAAGCCATGCCAATGTTTCTGACTTTGAAGACGATGAAGATGAGCAATCCAAAGAACTGTACCTGTATGAGCCAGAAAACACAGACAAAGAACCAACAGAGATGGATGCTAAAAGGACAGAAAGAGAAAGAGCATTTGTGGAGACAGCCACATGCCAATGCCGTTTAGAACAGGGACAGAATATCAGGAGACTGGTGGTGCCCATCTGTTTGGTTTATTTTTACAATATCATGTTTCCTATTTCTTCGTTTCCAATCCAATGCTTCAATAACAATGTACAAGGCAGCTAGCTATGTGTCCCGACTGTAGTGCGCTTCTCTGTTTACTTTTCGGCGCAGTACTACCAACAGGAACAAAGTAAAATCCCGCCGCTACTGAGAAAATAGTCCCTCAAAATGTAATGCATTGAGATGCAAGGGTAGTTTTGTTTCTAACATTAGTCTGTCAAAAAACATGTACATTGGTAGTCTGGCATCATAATTGATTTGCCTTTGGTGTACTGTGGAGTGGGTAAGACTGTTTTTAATGGAAGGCTAGCAGATACTGTTGACTTGCGCTAGCGTAGCACCAGCGAACTCCAGCAAAGTCTCCGCTGATAAAAAACACACTGACTAACTTGGAAGTAAGGTCTTGTGTCCAAAATTCTAAACCACCCCTTTAACAGAGTGATGAAATTCTCACTAAAGCCACATTTTTGCAGGAGACTCCAAATCGTTTTCACCCGATTTGGTCAAAAGCCTGCTGAACATTTAAAGAGAAATAAGAGCAGCGTTGGAAAGCATGGCAATGACCTTTTGATTGCAGTTTAGCAAGCTTAAAGGATGACTGGATGCAACAATAGTGTCATTCCTGTCTTTTTCAAGAGAAGATAGATAGGAGCATCATACAAAGTATGAGCAATTTATAATCCAGAGTAAAATGGGGGCAATTATGTCTACATTCACTTAGAGAGGGTCGTGATAGGAAACTGATTGCTGTTGAGAATAGTTTAGAGTCAACGAGAAAATAAGAAATTCTGTAAAAACTACCATGTACAGGAGAAAAGGAGAATACTGTCTCTCCGAGGGGTGCTAAAGCTCTCAGATGTTGACTAAGTCCAGTGATTTCACAAGAGTATTATGATCGGAGACATATTTAGTGGTGGGGATACTTTAGATGAAGAGCTGTCCAATCAGGAGTCAAAATAGCAATTAAAATCCACACAGATAATTATATTAGTCATTGTGTTCTGCAATGAGATTAAAGACTTTACAGAAACGTAAGGGGCATACATATTTAGGAGCACTAAGGGAAGCGAGTTATTGCATCAGTGACAAGAAGAAACCTGAGTCAGTGATAATGGACTCCAATACAAACAAACAAATGACAGGGACTTCCAATGCGGGATTACTTTCCCAATTTTAAGGGCCTTATCCAGACCTCTACATTTTCAGGGAGAAAAAGTGATAGGATTCCTGACCTAGGTGGATAATCATCCTGCATTTAAGGGAAAGAATAGCAGGGAATAAAGACTGATTTGACACATTTGAAATAAAAATCTGGCAGTGTAGTGAATAACAAAAACAAAATCCCCCAAACAAACCCAAAGCCACAGCAGCACACAGCGCACCGTGTGCTCCTCCACTATGTACTGCAGGATAACTGTTAACGGCACCTACAAGAACATAATAATGATATGTAATAACTAGGTCATATACTTGAGGAGTTGTGTGTGTGTGTGTGTGTGTGTGTGTGTGTGTGTGTGTGTGTGTGTGTGTGTGTGTGTGTGTGTGTGTGTGTGTGTGTGTGTGTGTGTGTATGTGTGTGTTAGTTTGGGCATTGGGGGGAGGCGGTTAGTACTGCCAAGCTTCTTCATTATTTCACTGACATTAATTGTAACAGAAAGGTGAAATAAAAGGTGAAATAAATGATACCCAATACTAAGAACAAAAGCTAGAGGTGCATGGCTTTCTGTTGATATAAAAACAGAACACTGTCAGAGTCAAAGAGTTTTCACAGATGGCAAAATCCAAAAGCATGAGATTTACATTTAGTACTGCTCTGTGCCAGGCATCTTAACTGCGCTTCTTAGAATCAGAGTCTGAGCTTAGACAGTTTTATCGGGTGTTTCCTGTGCTAAGCCAACTGCAGGCAGTTATGTGTGCATGAACATTTTTTCTTTTAGTTACTCTCGCATTATTCTTCAAACTGTAACAATAGCATTAACACCATTTCTTAGAACATGTCTCCTGTTGGCTCTCATTTTTGTTAAAGCAACCATGATTAACATAAAATAAAGTCTATACTCTGGTATCAAATCGACACACAAATATACAAAGACACAAAGCTGTTGCCAGGTATGTGAAAGTGCTAAAGGTTGCCAGGTGTGTGTGTATCTTTTCACCCATGTGGCTCTGAGTGGCCATTAGAGCATGTCTGTATTTTCATCAACATTACACATGCACAGAGGTCTCCTCCTGCAGAGCAACTCATATAATAATATCAATAATAATAAAAATCACATCTTAAGGATATATAAATAATATGGATAATATAAAATAAGTTTGATGGATACCTCCAAGCTGTAATTTGTTCAGTCCAGGCTGTACATGCACCCAGTGATCCTCATCGTATACAGGGAGGAACTTGTGCTACCTACAATAAACACTGAGCCAGGTTGCATGTAAATACACCCCCACCATTTCTCACATCCACACAACCACAAGTGTACACACTCCCAGTGTTTGTCATTCACACCGAATATGTTATTTTTCAATGTGCTCTTCTCTAATTAATTGATGTTATCCAGATTGATTATTTAGAATTACCATCACTTTATACTTAATGTTGTTATTGTATTTGCAGCTTCCTCAATTAGAATGTTGTATCAGCAAACTCATTTTGATTGTGACATCATTTACCAAGCAAGTTATTGGAATGATAAACCAAATTGATGTAAAATATGAACAAATAATACAATGCAGTGGGATGCTGAAAGCAGACGTGAAGGTTTTACCAAGCAGCAACTTACAAGACGGCTTGTCTTGCCCTCGGGAATGATACGATACATCTCAAGAGGCTTATCTTGAGATAACCAACCGAAAATAAAATGATCGTGAATGAATGAATTAGTTTTACACGAACCATGTACTGGGCAACTCCTACACCTGAGAGAGATGAGGAGAACGCTAAGGGGAGAAGACTTTGGAAGAGGTGTTAAAAAGAAATGGGAGTGGGAGACAGACAGACAGGGAGGGAGAGGAGAGAAAGCCGGAGAGAGAGACAGGCTGAGACAGAGCGATTGAAAGTGGGGATGTGAGAGCAAGCCTGTGGGAGAAGAAGCACCGGCTGAATTTCAAGTTGTGCCTATGGCATTGCACTCACACCTTGACCTCTACTGTTCTTGCCTGGGAATATCTCAAGGCATGCCAGACACTGTTCAGTGCTGTTGGAATTCACTTTGGAGCTGGAAAATAAAAAGCAAAAGACAGTTTTTTTTATTTTATTTGTAGTCCCGGTGGAGCAGATGAAAACACAGTTGTGTCCACTGTTGATAGAAAATGGACAAAAGATTCCTCCTGTGGTATTTTTACCGCAGCATTGACAAGAAGGTAGGAGGGATATGCTCATAAATGGACACTTTCCTCTCACTTCAACACATTAAAAGGAACGTTACACACATCTACCGGCACACAGACAACACTCAGTGGACTATTAATAGATATAGTTCCTCTTCGTGTTTGAGAGGAACCAGCACATATTCAGTGAGCCGCTGTCTCAAACAGTCCTCCTCTACCTGAGATGGCAGGAGCAGATGCCTCATTGTACACAGAGAATCAGTGAAATAAATCTCCTCTGTAAATAGCTCCCAGACTCTGAGAGACAGATTATTGCTGAGATCAAAAGAGGACTCGTCTTCCGAGCCAAACAACACCACCTCAAATATGCTCGTTAGTCTCAGGCAGTTAAGACGAACATACATTGCGCACAGTATAGGTTAGTACTATAGATAAAGGCTTTGCAGATGCTGAAAAAACTCAGAACATGGCGTTTTGATTTTGAAAAATGACAAAAAAAAGCAGGCTGCACTTGAGTTCAATTTAAGCAATGGCTGTTGACGCTGTAAAAGTATCACGGCAGGGCTGACAAACATGCTACTACGAGAAAATAAGGGCCTCTAAAAACAAAACAAAAAAACATTAGGTTGTTGGAAGCATGTAATACCTGCCGTGGTTTACTGATGGATCACTTTGATTGACTAGGTATGAACAAAGCAAGTCTTTTCTGAAAGAACTGCTGCAGTAATTTTGAGAGAGATCCTTATGAGAGGAAATACGCTCACATAGAAAGCTAGCCCGTACAACAAAACACATCAGGCCTGCGATTTCTGCATGGCAGTAGCTGTGGGACTTTGATGTTTAATCTGTTAAGAACACACACACATACACACACACACACACACACACACACACACACACACACACACACGCATATAAGCCATTGCTGAGTCACATTCTTCTAATGATATTCTGATGAGTTCCTCTTTCTTATTGCATGTATTTTTGTACCAATACAAATATGCTGAAGTTTAGAATTAATGATGCTCTGCACTACGTGGAACCCAAGAGAAAAAGGTAAACAATAGCGTTTCCAATGACTTGATACTATACATAGGCTACAGTTTATAAGCAAAAACTTCCAATTTAAAAAAAAAAATACAATATGGAACCCATCCGACAATCTAATTAGAATATTGCAGCTAAGTGTCTTTCATTGCTAAAATGTCTCTCAGTTACATTGTAGCGAGACTCTGGATTCCTGTACTGTCAAGCTCCGCAGCCTGACCCAAGAAGACAAACACTGCAGTTAACCACCCTTCTTTCTCAGCTCTATGTGCAGCTTCAGGGTGTAGAAGACTGAGATCTAACAACACGTTTATTGTTGCACAACCACAGAAGCTCACACAATAACATTTTGGAAGAATGGAGCTTTGGTTACTTGAAGACTCACGAATGTGATCTTTTACCTTATCAAGCTTAGCATGTGCACATGTGGAGAACAAGTAAAGACTAACTTGGAGGAAGACAAGAACCTTATTTTCCACCACTCTCCTGTGACTCTTGAAAGTTTGGCATGATAACGACTAATAATTGGAGTTAAGTAGCCAGAGAAGCATTGTAAAAACGTGGGTGCCATCAAATTAATTTACATGAGAGGCTGTTAAAGTCAATATTATAATTATTATAACTATTGTTTTATTCTTATTTGGTTTGTCATGTCAAGTTCTGAACGTCACCTTTTATTTTTGTTCATCCTTGTCTATATATAGGATATTTTCTTTCCCTTTGCCCGATAATATCCTTTACCTGTCATGTCACTGCTGTTTTGTTTTTGCACCAATTAAAAAAAGAAAGAGCACATACCTGCTCACATACTACACCTCACACATGTGACTTTCTGCTCACTTCCAGTTCTTGTAAGTGTTAGTGCACATGAACTACTGTAAGCACATGCTGTTTTCAGCCCATAGGAGCAACAATTCTCAATATAGACCTGCTGCCCTTGTTATTAAAGGTGTTTCATCAAATGTGAAAAGGTATCAGATGTAACAATTGCTTATATATGTACTTTATAAGGGTACCTTATTAAAAATAGTTGCTGAATTTTAAGGAAATATACTACATCTCTTTCCTGTGTTGAAACATTGTAGAGCTTCTCTGGTTAAAGGCCTGGTAATACCAGCATTGGAAACCACAAATATTTTGCATATTGACAGTGTTGACCTTTAAGGAAAGGAAGAGCCAGAGAGCTCAAAGTGGGGGAAGCTATCATAGCTCATTAGTTGTGTTGCACCATCCGCTTTCATTTTACCGGGCTCTTCTGTCAGACTAAAAACTGCTGCACAAGAGATGAGACAAGAGTAGAAATACAAACAAATACATGTTTTTAATCAACTGTGTGAATTGTTGCATTAGCAACTAGACAATTAGAACACCATCAGCAAGCTTGTTAGCTTGGGAAAATTCTGTCTTCAACACAATCTTTATGTAACAAAGTTATGTATGATTGGAGAACAAAATACCAAGCGTTAGAGGCACAATGCAGAGAAAATAAGGGGAAGCTTAGGTCTGATTGGATAGCAAAAGCATGCTTCTGGTTGGCTAGCTTGTTAGTGATTAGCTACAGAATTTTTTTATTCTTTTTTTGACAGCTACAGATACTCACCACGCAGCCCGGTGAGTTGTATCTACAGTACATGACCAAGCGTGTAAAAATCCCATTGATCAGTGTTCTGTTCTATTTGGTAAAAAATGCTGGAAAATTCAGTTAGAAATGCTAAGTAAGTTGTTTATCGATACATGGATCATATCCCTTTGCAGCCTTTGTTCCGCAAGGTAAGAGTTCAGCCAGTAAAAAGGAGTTTTTCAAAATCTGGCAACCCAAATGAGGTATTTAATGGCATATTATTAATCTATAAAACTTTACTGAATTATTAACTTACAATTTATGAACCCTTTTATGACAGATTCCTTTTTCAAAGGTGGTATTATAAACCCCTTATTAATGCCAATATTTACCAGTTAGCTTATTCCCATCTCCACTCACTGCTCAGTCGGTGCACTGCCTCTAACGGTCGCCTGTTTACGATAGCTCTCTTACATCTGACCCACGAAAACAAGCGCTGCTGCCAGGGTGTCAGGGCCCGACCTGAGCAAACATGCGACTACTGGTGCATATCTCCATCTTTGTGACAGCACCATTCATGACAGCCCGACTCCATCTTCCAATAAGGAGCAATCTCTCAATCCTGCCCGACTGTCTGTGCAGTCTCATCATTGTGTCAATGGACTGTGCTGTTCCCACATGATTACAGGTGTGACCTTAGCCATCTCTGGCCGAGTATGAGGCAGTTATCGACTTTCCTCATCCAACCCATAATTGCATGATTCAGCAATGTCCTCAAGTGCAAACGCAGCGAGCTGTGTGACAATGAATATTGTCACGCTATCCTTGGTGCCAGCATGATGGTCTCACAGCAGGGATAGTGTCATCATCCAGCTAAAGCATTTGATTAAACCCAGAATACGTCCAATTTGTCATTGACTCCATTCACTTAAAGCAGTTGAAATATTGAATTTCAAGCAAAGTCGGGGCTTCTGAGCATCAAATTATTTTGGCTGAGTTGTACAGACGAGAAACATTGTGAAATATATCTGACACATGCACAACAGCATAACTTGTGAGGATGTGATGAAATCCTGTGAAATGTATCATATCATCACAGGCCAGTGTTTATTTGAATGTATGAAAATGCCATCAAGTTAATGTCCTTCAAGTGTTTAAGGCTACATCATACGGCTGATTTTTGACATTTTCTCTTGCAAAAGGACTCATAAGTAATGCTATTCAAGAAACTCAGAACTCACAAATGTCTCAAACAGCCTAACAAGACCAGACCTGATATGAACAAAGCCTGAGGAGTATTAGGTCATTGCCTGGTCATTGTGAGCTGACCTCACACCTCAACACTCAAAACAAAGCCTATAATACTTAACACTGCTCAAGGCAGTGCATTCAGAGGAAGATTTTGAGTATAAAATAACACTGGGATGGATACATTCAGAGAATATGTAAATTATTGAGAATCCCATCTCCTGCCAACTTCTGTGGACATTAATGGATGTCAAGTTAGTGGGTATGGGCTTAAGGACTTGTGCACTGCAACCTTTCACATGCAAATTACAGCCTAGCAGTGTGGAACTGCAATAAGTTTTGTGAAAAGTAACAAAAGGTCTGCCAAATGGCAAAAGGTTTGTTTTATTCACTAAGCTTCTGCGTGCCGTGTTATATCACGACAATGCTCTGCTGACAGTAAGCAGCTACAGTATTAAGAGCAACAACACCGGCTGACAAATCTTTCATCCAACACTCAAGATTTCCACACAACCAGGGAAAAACAAACTTGTTCAAAGACATTGTTAACGTAGAGCCATGCTATCATATGTCACAGCTCTTTAAAAGCACAACATGCAAACATATTCCTGTGGCCTAGAGTGAATATAAGGTAGGGAACTTGGCTGGCGTCTTGTGGTGATCAAAGCATGAGACAGACAGGGTGCACCACTCCCCTGCAGGCCAAGTAAATTCACCATTAATGGCATGTGCAATCAGTCCAAACCAGTCCCACTAAGAGCCTTTCATCAAGCCTTTGGGACAAATGTCTTTGCACCCAGGCCCAGGCTGACTCTGATAAATAGTATAGAACCTTCTCTGTACTTTAATGAGATTTATTAGAGATTCGTTCTGTGGTTTATTTTGCTCCAAGGTTCAGTAATGTCCTGTACATTACAGGAAAGCAGTACATTAATAAAGCAATAAGAGCCATTTTGGCTGGATTGAAGGCACGTGCCATAGGACCTCGAATCTTTGTCCCTCTATCACTCTGGCACTGAGTGGTGAAGTTCCACCATTGGGCGGAGTGAGTGTGATGACGTGAGTGTTTGGTGTATCCCCCTTGACTTTTCAAAATGTATTGGCACGCCAGAGGCTTTTACCTCCGCTATCACCCATCAATCAGCTTGAAAACGTCCTCCATTCATGGTTGTTGTTGTTGTTATTGTTGTTGTTACTGCTGCCACCCACTTCAACTGTTTGAATGCATGGGCTACATGCAGATAAACATTATGTACATTGCATTACATATCATTTAAGTGCATTCAACCATGAAGGTACAAACTCAGAACAGCAAATAATTCATGCAAGCACATTAGCTCCAAAAAGCCAAACTACAAAGTGCCACATGCAAGTGCAACATGTAAGTGCAATTGTTTTTTTTTTATAACCACCATCTTGGTCACGAAGGTCCAGTTGGAAGAGATGTGTTTTTAGCCTGTAGGAAAAGATGTGTAGACTTTCAGCTTTCCTGATGTCAGTTGGGAGCTCGTTCCACTACAGAAAACACCCCAATGACAAACAGTAGTGACATGAGGGTATTTCTAAATAATCGTAGTGGATGGCTAGGTTTTGTAATTCATCACATGAAAATCAGGGGAATTGAAACTCCAGGAGAACAGCAGGGAGAAGGGCAGGAAATCTTGATCAATTATCAGAATCAGATCATTTACATCATATAAAATCTGTCTTCTATATTCTTTATGATCGATTATCAGCACATTTAGGGAATAGGTCTACATTTAGAAGAAAGGAGAAATCATCTTTAAAAAAAGAACCATCTGAAAGTGTAACAGAAAGGAAACAAGGCGAGTGTAGAGAGTGTTGTGAGGTGGTAATAAATGTACACTGTAGGTTTCAGTTTGGACATGAATTAATGCTGCAGCTCATCAAGATTAACACTTTCTTTAAAGGGGTTTGCATGACATGGGTTTGCATGACACATTTATGTTAATGACAGCTGTCATATCATAACCATGTCATAACCATGACATGGCAGCTATTAACAAAAAGGAGTCTTTATGAATGTCATGACAAGCCATGTATCCATACACACGTGTTTTTGCAAGTTAAGTAATAGCAAATGAAAAATGCGTTATAGAAACAGCAAAATTTGATTAATTTTCATGAATATCGAGACAAAGTTTGTACTTTTGATATCATTGGACTTTCTCTTAATTGGCCAACAGCTCATGCAATATGCCCAAACAGAAACGTTATTTGCCGAATAAATAATGAATAGCAATTATGTTTTAGGTCATTTTATGGTTGCAACCGGCCATAAAACAAAAATGTTTTATTCATTTCCGCCACATATTTTCACTTTCTTTTCAGACATGACGAGTGTCAACAAAGACAGATATAAGTGGACAAAAGAGCAGATGAGAGACTTTTTAAATTCAAATTACGAGCGAAATATAACAGCTATTTTAGATAGCAAAAATGGTTGTTGTCTGGCATTAACGTGCATCTGCCTCTGCATCATTATAATGATGTTTTGACAGCCTTGTTGTTGTGTTATTATAGCTCGATGCGTTGCTATCAACTAGCACATAAGCACTATTACAAATTGTGCAGTATTAATCATTTGGAGGTAGACGCAATCCAATTTGGCCAGCAAACTTTGTTCGCAAATCTTAAATGTTGTGCGTTTCAGTGCGAAAATGAATGAAAACAGCTTAAAATGTCTCAAATCTATTTGATGTACCAATTTGGTCACAAACAGCATGTAAGGTCATTACACACAGGTTTTAATTCGTTTTAAAGACATTAAATGGAAAGACACTTTCACCGGCTTTATACGCGGGAATGTTTTTAGCAAAATTTAAATAATATGACTGACAAGTGGAAACATAACAACGCCATAAAGTGTCATTCTGTAAATTAGGACTCTTTTAATGCTAAGTTAACATCGTTTGAGATGTTTGTGTTATGACAACTTGACATTAAGCAAGACAATATAAGCTGTAATTAATGTCATAGCAGGCCTCGTTATCTACTTTAAAGAAATGATGTATCTTTATGAGTTCATCACATTAAACTATGGTAAGTGGTTGGGTTTTACATTGGCATGAGTCCATTTAAATTTTGTCATGAATATTTTCCTTGACCTCAAGTCAAGTGAAACAAATCAGACTTGTCATAAATATGTCATAGAGTTTGATTACAATGTCAAATGCTTTTATAACAGTGTCATGAATAAGTCCCTTGACATCAAGTAAAGTGAAACTATTTGGACTTGTCATTAAGATGTCACATATTTCACAAGACCAGTTTGATGACAGTGAATACAGTACCGAGGTGATTTACTGAATTTTGAACAGATAACATTAGCTTAGGCTATTTGTTAAAGTAACCTCTAACTGTATGTACAGCTAACTAGCTGACGGTAGCTAACTATTAGCTGTGCTGCAGTCCTTTTAATTTAACACAATTACCACAAAGTCAAAGCCACGATTAAGCACATTTACAATACAAGATCCAGCCAAATACTAGGTTTTGACCTGGTATTGTTTCTACCATAGACTGTATATTATTAATGATATACAGTCTATGGTTTCTACATTGCTCTACATTAGGGAAAAGTGGTTACGCTGTTGCTCCAAAGACATAAGTCATTACAATTGGCACAGGCAATGGTGGGTCCAGACTGATATAATGGGATGTTACCGGAGGTTGCCAGTAACATTTGTCATACGTTCTGTGGTCTCTGTTGATGCTTTTTAAAAGCTGCTAAAGACTCATCAATTTCAACTGGCCTTATTTCTATTTTTCTCTTCCCTTTATATTGCTTGTTATATAGATTTTTTTCTTTCTTATTTTTTTACTCTTTTAGAGTACTTTGTGACTTGTTCAGTAAACTGTGCTTATTTTAAATTAGTGTATAATTATTGTTAATAACATTATTGTTGTTGTTATTTTGGTAACCCTTGTTGCCACTGACGACCAGAAAAATAACTGTGGATCGGCATTGAAGTGTGAATAAGTGAAATAAAAAAAAAGCTTCAAGCACAGAAATTCACATAAACCACAGTTAGGGCAGATTTATTGGAGAAGCTGTAGGTAGTAGATTGTGTAGCTGCAATTTGAATGAATTTCTACAGATTTCTGTTATTCGCTCTTGTCAATCCGAGCAGACTGAAGTGGAAGGGAGAAAAGTGCGATACTTGTTTCTGTGTGTTTGGAGAGCAGGTTACAGAGTTTAGCAGAACGGTTGAGGTTTCCAAAAGAAAAGAAAGTCAAAAATTGTTTTTTGGTTAAAAGAACTATGAGCCAATGAAGTGTAGTCTATTGCAGAAAGATTAGCACTTGATAAAGAGCAATAACTGAGAGTTACCTTTCCATGGCAACTTGTCTGCACACACACAGGAAATCACCATTATCAGCATGTGGAGCATGATTATTCAGTGGTGGACCACAGACGGAAGTGAAAGCATTGATTGAACATGCAGTGCGACCAGCTTTGAGCCATCAATAGAGCCTGGCAATCTTCTCTGTGATGGCTTGTTCATGGAAATTATACTTATAACTCAAAGTTGATATGGTAATATTGTATCACAGTTAAAGTATTATGCAGTAAAAATGTGTGCTCACCGTGAAGGATGCAAAACGAAGCATGGAATTTTGAAGATAAAAGGACCAAGGAGATGTCGGGGTTATTGATTTGGAGAGGGGAAAGAGGCAGCAACAAATAATTACAAGTCATGGACTACACTTCCATACCTCAGCTTTTATACGGCTGCCTACTCATCTTGAAATTGTCCATAGCCCTGAGTTCACGCTGTTATTTGCCATTTCCACTTTGAATTGCAGTGTCCCTGATTGTGCAATGTTAGACAGTCCTAAAGACACTTTGAAGGAAGAAAAAAGGAGAGTAACAAAACAGATGCATGCTTTACCTGAGTTACTCTATTTCTGTGCAAGCTATCTGACTTCTTCAGGTGGAGCAAGGTGTCATATTTAAAGAACGTGAGCCCATTTTTGTTATGATTCTTTCATAGTATTTCCTTTTGATTGCAAATATTTTTACAGGGAATTGTATGCCAAGACATTAATTGCTGACACAAAAAGCCAGATAGAGAGCTGCACTGAGTGCTCACATTCACTCCACAGAGAGCAGCCTAGATATGCAGGTTAGGAGCACAGTAACCCAGATTTGTTGCACACACACACACACACACACACACACACACACACACACACACACACACACACACACACACACAGATTTAAGCTTGCAGATTTATTTACATGCACACACACACGTATGCACGCACACACGTACCTTCAAGTATCATTACTAGTTAGACCTGGATTCTAACCTTTTTTTATTATGCAAAAATGTAATGAAATATTTTTTTTAAAGGGTGGAGGATAATGTGATCAACTGAGTGTTTATCCAACAGGGCAGAGAGTCACCACTTTGGTCCTTTTCACTTGGCCCATCTTCTGCTGAGAGCCTTTGCAATTTGTGCAGAGTCAAAGTAAAGCAGAGAACACATAAACCTCACAGCGCATCCTCATGAGATCATGATGGATGGGTGGATGTACCAAACCATTCATGTAGAATGGCACACAAAGTATGTCCCATGATGCCACTTGTTACTTCTGGTGCAACAGTCTGAGATGGCTATTTCTTTCAACACCTGCTCAAAGTGAACAAAACCTTCTTTCTAAGCATCAGGCAAAGTTTAAAGTTTACACAGAGATGCAGCAGCAGAAACTATAAATAAAGATGGAGCATAGGTTTGAGAGCTTCCTGGAGTTTAACGGTAGCAAGTTATAAGGTGAACTGCTTATCAAAATCAGACAGAGACACAAGGAATGAGACAGTAATTCTCCAGAGATGATGGAGAGACAGGAAGACGGCAGCTAGCAAAGGAAGCAGAGAGATGCTCTGAATTTATCAGTCAAACAATGTCAGCAGCTGTTACTGATAGATAGATAGATAGATAGATAGATAGATAGATAGATAGATAGATAGATAGATAGATAGATAGATAGACAGACAGATTACATGTAAGACTGAAGTTGCAATACCAAATAAATGCAAAGTAACACCACCTTTTCTTACTAATTTGGCCTTTTAAAGGTCAAAGTCTGTGTGCAACAATGATCTTCTGTGGTACAAAGCCAGAACAAATTATCTTAGTGCCAAATTCTAAATTGGTTAGTGGCATACTCAAGCTTCAGGGTGCCACACAGGCTTTAACTACGCAAAGTAAAAGGTGTGATCAGAAAGGGACAATTGCTCCGGCCCACAGCTAACATTTTGAAAAAAGACATCCAGTCATCGAGAACAAAACACACACAAGGACAGGGCCTAATTAAAGAAAAACAAACAAAAAACACAGCCATGCTATAATTTCCATCTAATGCTCAATCCTATGATGGACTGCTGCCGTTTACAGATGTGACTACAATGAAAATGACTGTAATCAAGTTCAGATTACTGGTGATTTGTGCATTTTGTAATTGAAAGGAAACCTCAAATTGCTATAATAGCCCTATCACTGAATGATCATTATCCACACACTGCTCTATAATCCTAGTTGCCATTTGATGTGTGTGAAAAACAGTATTCTGGCTATATATTGCTTTGGTGTGGGGTGCCCTTTAGAGAAACATAACAAGCAAGGTGTGAATGATTAATTCAAAGGATGTTATTTGTTTCTATTCAGCATCAACAGTCAAAAACATGACCCCTTGAGCAACATCTGCATTAGAGGTGCTTTTAAAATGTAACGGGGCAGACAATCACTGTTCTTCAGTCCATAGTCACCTGAAACAAGTGCTTCAAATGAGCTATTAAAGAGTTAAAATCTCTCCCACGGTCATGTTTCTCGCTGAGCCTTTTTGAATTTGGTGGGTTATGCTTCCATCTTGGGTTTTCACTTGTGTCCCTGAGAGTATCTGCACGTGTTGTGTTGGAAGAGGTTGACTTTGTGGAACTTTGTTCTCTATGAAATTCATGAAGGGAAAGAAAAAAAGACCATATACGTTATGGACTGGAAAAAAAAACATTAACTCACAACCCATGGTTTTATCATTTGTCTTGGATGTTTGTTTTTTGTTTTTGTTTTTGTTTTTTTACATTTCTTTCTGCAACGAGCAAAAACTCAACTAAACAGAAAGTGATGAGTGATGTAAGGAACAAAAATCAAAAGGGTTAGGAAGTGATACTTCCTTGCTGGGTTGGATAAGTGTTGATATATTACAGTCATTAGTTTGACTTGTAATGCAAAGCAGAGCTCAGTGCAATTCCCCCCAGCCAAAAACCTCTGCTCTGTCCAATGTATCTGTACTGATAGGAACAGTGGATCTCTATTATCCTGCGTATCTATTTCCCTGAGGAGCTATTACAGTCGTTAGCCTTATCTTATCTTTAAACAAGGGGAACTAAATGGCGCTCCCTCTAGCTCTATTCAACCTGAGAGGAGGAAACTTCAGTTCTGTGCTGAGGCGACTTCAGTCACCAGAGACACGGCTGGTGTGAGTAAGCCTGAGGCACCTGGCCTGTCTGGCCCACTGTGGCTGGAGAAAAGTGATGACTTTTAGAATAGCGTATTGGGGCTGAGTCATAATGGGCAGCGCAGTGGAAGGATTACAGGGGAACACAGAGCTTAGCAAGGTCTTTCTCTGGGCATAATGAAATGTATCCACCTACCAGCCTAATTACCATTGACTCCGGCGGCTGGAGTCACACTTCCTCTCATACAGTAGTAGTCTACTGCAATGTAGATCATGTCTCAATTCTGTGCCAAAGTATGTAAATACGTCATATTATACCAACATGTGGGCCACCATCTATTCTTTCAGCCTTGATTCTGATTGCATGCTTCAGAAACATAAAGTAGTATTGCACTTTCATTCAGTTGTGTGACTTACAGAGACATATTTCTAAAAAGAATATGAGATTGATTCAGGAAGGTGCGAGATACCCTGATCTTTAGTAAAATGTGAAATTAAACTGAATGGTCTGTTTCATTAGACCTTCTGTGAGGGGTTAAAGTAATTTGTTCACTTATGTTGTTTTAGCAAACATGTAGACATAAGAAGTTTTATTGTCATTGCACCACTGTCTTACTGCAAGCAAATAGTTGCCTACTTACCCATGCAGCAGATGCAGCGAAAATACAAACTTTTATTGATTCATGTCTCTGGCCATTTTACGTGCAATGTTCACTCTACTTTCAGCTCAGTTTTTGGTCTCCACCAACTTCTGAGAGGAAATATCAGACTCTATCAAAGTGTGGGGTTTGGATGTCCTCCCCAGGATTATTTTGACCGTCAAAGACTTCATTTCCAGGATTATGATACACTTTTATGCATCAATTTAAGGTGGGAATACCTTCATTTATCCTATGAGATGGAAAACACAGATGACATTCAAAATATATCAAAAATATAAGAAGACTTATTCAAGACCTGATCACCTTCTCGGGGTTGTATTGTATGTACACAACCGCCTCGCTCTACATTATCCTGCTTATTACATGGCTACCAAATAAATCAATAATTTGACACAAAGGAGTTTAATGATTTAAATACGATTGTATTTATTCCGCTAAAGAAAATAGTCCGTTCCGTCTTTAAGGTTGGAATCCTGCGTCCATGGCAACGTAAACTCTGTAGCTGTTTAATTCAACCTTTCTTCTATTACTCAACACCAGCAATTTCCCCTCTTGCAGCAAATACATTTCTGGCAACAACCACCAGAACCGGCACGTATTATAAACCCCTTACGGGCTGTGATAGAAGCCATATATTTTATGAGTTGGGATGTTATGGGGTGCTGCCGTGCTATCGCTAGCTATAGATGGACAAATCACCCAGCTGCATCACTGCAGGAATTGACAGAACATTTGCTGAAGCGTTGCAGTGAGGTAGCTAGCGAGCTATCAGCTGCTCTAATTCACATTAAACTGAAAATTTCTGTTGAAGTGAAGTGAGACACAGTCAATGGCTTCTTTGGGAATATTTATGTTGACATTTATGTCCTTTTTCATCTTGTTTCCTTTTTGCACTGCCTTTGCAGTTGACACACCTGTAACATTAAATATGTTGCAATGTAAGCTAAGTAATTAACTTTGTTGTCCGTATGGCTGTTACTGCGTAACGATCATGGACCGTATATAAAAATGTAGCGATAGGCGCTCACCAGATAGCTAGACTTAGCCACACGTCTTTCAGTGGATTGATAGCTGCTGTCCATGGCAACACTCTGCTATGCATGGCAATGGTGTGTTATACTTAATGGTCTGTTATCAAGAAAATAACAGACCACAGAACCGCCTTCGGTGGTTCAGGCATCTGGTAAGGATGCCTCCTGGGCGCCTCCCTAGGGAGGTGTTCCAGGTACATCCAGCTGGGAGGAGACCTCGGGGAAGACGCAGGACTAGGTGGAGAGATTATATCTACAACCTGGCCTGGGAACGCCTCGGGATCCCCGAGTTGGAGCTGGTTGATGTGGCTCAGGAAAGGGAAGATTGGGATCCCCTGCTGGAGCTGCTGCCCCCGCGACAAGATACTGGATAAGCAGACCCAGATGGATGGATGGATGGATTGAGAATGCCTTAGACTTCAACCAAGCCATGGAATAATGGAATATAAAGCAGAAAAGGGGCTTTCACATCAGGGACGTAAGCCTGGATCACAAAAGTTTATCTTTGATGTGCGGTGAAAGGGGGATACTGCCGTTGGTTTAGGTGGAGCATTTTGGCCCATTCACTACGCACACACTACGCACTGCGCTCAGCGCGTCGATGAAAGATGAGAGAAGTCTCTCTGCATGTTCTGTAGTGTTAGTTTAGTTTGCTGCCACATGACTCAACCCAGTATTTGTGAGTACAAATGTCTGAAGTGAAAGTTCTGTCACAAAACTGTTGTGTATCATTGCACATTTTTAGGTGGGTATATGGAAATCCTGTAGATTTCTTAGTGGGTATAATGTGTAGACCTGCGTATCGCGTAGACTATATCACTGGATGGGAGCACTTTCACTCAAGCACAAACTCCAATTCTGGGTAGATTGAAATGTTGAGCACAAAGAAAGAAACCTGTGCATGAATGACTCTGTCATTAAATGCAAACAGAAACTAAAAACACATTAGGCCCATTTATTTCAAACAAGAAGCTCAAGGTCAAGTCGAAATCAGGTTTGAGTTGTAGCCGGTAAAGTGTTCTGTTCACTTACACCGCTCCATCCCTCAGTACCTTGGCAGGCTAGGATAGCACAGTGCCACAGGGTATGAATAAACCCTTAGGCCATCATCTGCAGCCCCCTCAGTGCTGTCAGAGGTGGCACTTGTGACTGGTTAAACCAAAGTAATGAGATGTCAGAGGCTTTGACATTTGTGTGTGGAAAATGGTGGGGTTTTAAAGGAATTACAGTGCTCGCTGCGGTTACCAACAGAAAGAACCAGAGACTGTCTTCTTCATAGAAAGATTGTTATATCAGTATGAAAGCAAAATACAAGAGGTAATCATGGCTTTGGTGACTCGCCAATTAACTATATTCTCCTTTCAACATGTGCAGCAAGTGGGAAGTTCATTTGAATAATCTTAAATCAACACTGTTAACATTTCTCCCCCCCAAAAAATCCTAATTTAGCATTGCCTCTGACTCATCATCTGGATCAGTGAATGCATTTTGTGTTGGCACACAGCTATACATTTGGCAACACGCTCATCTTGTTAGGCTATTTGTATGCCACTGTCTTCATCTTTGCTCTGAGTCAAGCATTAGCAACACCTTTAACGACAAATTCAGTGATAACAGCAGTATGCGTAGCCAAATTGCATCGGAACAATTAACTTCTGCACTCTGACAAAGACTTATTTGCACCCATGCCCACACACAAGCGGGAGCGGCGGGAGCCGATGGACAAACATCAAAGAAGCAACGTGGAAATAGAAATGGCTGGGCAGCAGCAGTTTGAGCTGAGCCACAATGCGAGGGACATAGTGAGACTAATGCAATGGGACGTGCTAAATGTGAGCTAAAGCACCGGCAGGATGCGGAGCAAGAGGGCTTCAAAGCAGGGTGTGGGGTGTTGAGCAGTGGTGGCTCTAATCCAGACTGACATTGTGTGAACTACAGTAACTAAACCACACATTAGCATGGAGCCCATTCACTCACTTCAGTGGATGATCTTATCCTCTTAGACAGGCTGAAACACACAGAGAGAGACAGCACCTAATATTTTAATATTTATTATTAACCATTTAATGCACTGTTTCATGGGGGGGAGATCTGTAATGTCTTGTTCACATTAGTTGTGATGAAATTGTTTTAACTGAAATTTCCAGTGTCAGTTGGTCTCAGTAGATTAGGCTATTGCTCTTTTTGCCAAAGGCAAAATAGAGTAAAAAAGCAGTGCGTACCGTAACGTATAATAATTCAGCCGTAGAGCACCAGAACGATGCTCCATCAATTTTTTTCTCCAAGCAAAGAAATAGAATATTGTCAGTTCACATAATCCAGTTGAAACTAATATTTTTCAAGCATTTGAAGAGCCAACAATCACTTAAGCGTATATAATGCAAGAGAGACAATAAAAACAAATGGAATGGTCAAAGCTGTCATATTAGCATTCAAGGTGTGTTGATTTATTTACGACGTCAACATGCAAGAAAACATACCACTTTAAAAGTTGTAGCCTTTGAGTTTTTTCTCAGTCTATAGCTAGTTAACTGATGAATACGCAGCATGCACGCGTCACAGTTTGCTCTCTGGTACTTGAACAATTAGCACTACACCTCTTGTTGTCCCACCAAACCGCCTGAGAAGACCCTTTACTGCATTAGTTAATGTTTTGGCCACATGGCGGCAGCCAATAAGGCTGTAAGCACAATTTTGACATATTGTCCCCTTGTGGTTCTAACAAACGTGTAAGCAAACATTTGCCTACAAACATATCCTGCAACATTATAATCTAATTTAAGTCCAATGTTCACTCTTCTTTTAACTTTGCCTTTGGTTTTCACCAACTCCTGAGGGGAAATGTCTGGCTCTTAAGCCACTAAATGGTTCACCTACTTACTGTGTCAGTCTAACACCAAACCACTGGAAAATGAATGTGTGTGGAAGTGTAGCAGTTATGCTCTCTCTTCTTGTGTTGTGTCATGAATGAGGTCATAACAGGCAAATTATGTAACAGTATCTAACAAAAAATTAAATAAATTGTGGTAATGGCAAGTAAGTGGAATCCTTAACTCTGTTACAAAAGCACTTTGGATTCAATACCAACAATAACAAAAATCCCAGAGTAGGTAAGGTAAAAAGGTGAAACACGGACAAGCAGAAGTCAGCTGTTAGCTTAGTTTAATGGAAGCAACAGTGTAGTTTAGGATTAGACCACATGTGTTATGTTTGAATTCATTTAAAAGAACAAAATAATAGTTATAATAGTCATTTTGTTAAAATTACATATTGTTTTGCAAAAAAAGGTTGCACTGTAGTTTTAAACAAAAATGTAGTAGCAAGAGGAAATGGTACATTTCTTGCTGACTGTCTTCAGCTGTGTATTAATACAATTTTGGTCCTTCAAAACTAAAATGGTGAGCGTATAGATGTTGAGCACAACCGGCAGGCTTGGCTTTTGTTCAGTCCAGTCTTATTCAGGCCACTGCTAACCTGACGTGTGGGAACACCCAAGGTCCCAACCTGTTCACACACAATCTGCAGTGGCACAATCCCATTACTCAGCCTGTTATTGGCCCCTTTCACACAGTGCAGTACAGCACTGGATCAGTCAGCCACAGCCATCCTTGCTACCTCTCCTGGGAATAGACTGGCTGCTTGATTTTCTAAGGTGCTTGTCTCACACTCTCCCCTACGTAACCCTTCATTGTCCTCAGTCCTCCATGCTCGCTGTCCATCTTCCCTCGATCTCTACCGCCAATCCTCCGTTGCCCTTGCTCCACCTCCGTGTCCCTCGTCCCGTCTCTCCTTCCCTCTCTCTCTGTTTGCCACAGTCCCGGCTCTTTCTCTGGACAACAGAAAGCCTTATTTAGCAGTCTGCTCAGCACAGCCATGGCAAAGCTGCCAATTCACCTGCTTAGATTGCTATATTCTCTACCCTGTCTCCAAAACCAATTGCAATTACAATCCCTGCATAAGTAAATGCAACTGGTACACAGCCATGTCTGATCAGCACCCTGTGAATGCTTTATTCTACATGGTTACACCACCAACAAACACTGATTTTTTAAATGTAAAAGCCATTACCTAATCTTGGTTATTGAATCTCTGTGTGAAAGAACATTACAAGAAAGAAAGATCCCAGGTCAACATTTGAATGCCTGAATGTTAGTGTCAGATTATACCCCTTTGTAATGCTATGCTGTGGTTTGCTTTGAAACCATTCAGGCAGATGTGGAACAATCTTTGATTCATCCGGAATTACAATGCAAGCAAGGGCCACCTAATGTCACGCATGTTTGCTTCACCAGATACATTTTTGTTGCACTGAATGACAATGTTTCTATAGTTTGAACAAATGCCATTTTAACAGAACAGTGTGTAAAGTTTGTAAGACTGAAGTTTTCAGTTTATTTATTTTTTATGCTACTCTATTGATTGAGTCTGAACTGATAGGCGTTTGATAGGTGTTTGGGGGGTATGAAAGAAGTAAGCCTATAAAATGGAAGAAAAACATTGTTGTAAGAGAATCACCAAACAACATAATGAATTCATGAGTTGACTTATAATAGCTACAGGTAGAAAATCACAGAGCTGCTTGTCTGCAGTGAAGATCTTATCCATTATTCTGACTGATACAGTACCAGCTGACATGAGATGCATACTGTATGCTTTCTTCTT
>NC_045738.1:1565122-1568586 GCF_008692095.1 Etheostoma spectabile | reverse complement strand
AGTGCAAGTGTCTAGATTTATTTGCAAACTGTTTTCTGCAGCACCAAGGTTTGTGAGGAACTGCATCGCAGCCATATAACTTGAGACAGTTTAGCTATAATGACCCTGTAAAACAGAAAACAATGGTTGAGGATATATTTATATTTATTTTTTCAAAACAGCCTTTTCAGCACAATTAATGACTTTGAGATCCAACCAGATTCAATGAATAATTAAAGGCGGCTGAGAAGAATTCTAATTACACAGTGGTTAAAAAGGTGTTTAACATGAATGCCAGTTGATTGTAGGATTCATCAAAACCTTTCACAGCAAGCAGCTGCTTGTAATGCGTCAGCAGGTCGAACACAACCTGCCCACAGAATGTTCAACAAGCTTGGTCGCAGCAAGCAGGATGGAGTTTTTTTCTCAACTTGCAAAAAACGTAGAAAAGGTCTCAAATGTACTCAGACCGGTTTACAAATGAGGTCATACAAAGGTTTGTGTTGTATACAGATAAAGAAAACTACAATATTAGGATATACATGTAGTAAACACTGAGCTAATACAGAGTTGTTGATGAGTGACCGATTGTGTCTTTGTGGACCTTTTTCACGGCTGACATTTTGGACTTGTCATAGTAGGAAAAGCACAGCTGAAATTGATAACCTTAACGATTCCATTAAGTGTCCCAGTAAGCAATTTCAGTGAGTCAGCATGCACAATACCAGGGCCTTCCCTAAGTGGAATTCAGCCATCATTAATGGTTTGGAATGCACCTGTGCTTTTCCTACTATGACACCTCAACATGTCTGCTGTGAAAAAGGTTTACAAAAAAGACAGTTTGGGTTTAAATTTAATGAAAAAGACTGTTTTGA
Organism: Etheostoma spectabile; assembly: GCF_008692095.1. Classification (NCBI taxonomy): domain Eukaryota; kingdom Metazoa; phylum Chordata; class Actinopteri; order Perciformes; family Percidae; genus Etheostoma; species Etheostoma spectabile. Next base: position 1,567,732 of record NC_045738.1, on the reverse strand, counting down.
TCCAGAGGACATGGAGTGCATGCAGAATGTGAAGATTATGGCACGGTTAATTAAACTAGAAAAGTTTTATCATAATGGCTGTGCTAATTTTCCATCTGTGACTTTGGCCTCTGTGTTCTTAATTTTCTCTTTATGTTCTTAATCTAAATTAGCCTGATTAAGTATTAAAAAAAAACACATGAGATTAGTTTTGACCTGAGCACTTTCACATCAAATTCCAAGATGTACTACTTGATTAAAGAGCCTCTAGCCATGCATAATGGCTGGTTTTGGATATCCTTGCTGTCAATCACAACAGAAAAATGTCAGAAACTTTTGAGTAAATGTTTTATAAACTATGAAAAGAAGATGAATAAGTATGTACTTGTAAGTAAGTAAGCCTTGTTCTGAAGAGCACGATCATAGCATTCTTTTATTTTCAACAACCGCAGATGCATATGTTTAAACATAAGGATGTTGGGTAGATTTATCTGACTGCTATATCACTTTAACTGACTCTCCATACTCAGGACAATAAAAGCTAAGTTACAGCATCTCAACAAGGCTGCTAACAGCCAACAAGATAACAAATATGCTCCACACTCTTAAAAGCTTGTTACCGACATGTCAGAGAAAAGAAAGGACCTTTAAATACTCTGTGATACATTGCATTTGCCCAAGGGAAAGACACCCACTAATGTGCTCTGCAATAATGTGATGAGAAGAGAAATACTGTATGCAGACAGTGCATGGGTTTTCTGTGTGTGTGTGTGTGTGTGTGTGTGTGTGTGTGTGTGTGTGTGTGTGTGTGTCTTAGTTAGTGAACTGTCAATTGTCCGAGCAATTGAGTCTGTCTTTATCGTCTGCTGTGATACCATGCTGACCTTCACAGGGCTTGCTGGGAAACTGTGCAAATAGCTTGGGGCAACAGTCATCAGGATGCACACAAATTACAACGTCTTCGATTCCATTAGACTGCTTGTCCATTGGCCCTCGGAGAAAAGATTCAACCAAAAGTAAAGCACTCCACAACGTTAATTTAAAAATGCCAGACATTTTGGCTTAACCCTTTAAAAAATGAAAGGCCCCGAAAAGTTCTTTAAATAATCAGCTTCTTGTTATGAGTGGTGGAGGAAGGATTCAGATCTTTTACCACTACTACTACTAAGTTAAAGTACTAATACCACACTTTGAAAATAAGAAAAGCATGGCGAGATATGTGCAAACATACCGCATTGAGGTTAATGCGCAGACTGCCTTGTCACAGCAACTGAAAATTGAAAATTGCAAATTGCGCTTTTCTGGGTCATGCACATGCATTCATGGTTGGGTCAAGGGGAAAGTGGGATTTTCCCATTAAGAGATGGGAAGGGAAGCATAAAGTGCACCTAATTATGTATTCCGCGGTATGTGCAAACACCTCCCGTGACAGCGCACCTCTATTTTGGGGTGAAAACACTCCGCCTCTTAAAAGCAGGTGTAAACCAGCCGCAAGCGGGTTTCCTCGCATATGCCTCCTGGTGAAAATGGCAGCAGCAATCCGAGCAAGACAAAAAAAGGCCAATGAGAAAAGCTGAATGGATTTTTGCCACAAGGCTCACACTTTTTCAGTTGAGTGAACACAAAATCCTTCCACGTTACAGATTAAGCAGCCATGAAATATTACTACTAATGTTACTAGAAGAAATCTTAGATGACCTCAAATCTCCGACTCAGCATTCACATTCCATTCCAGCAGTTGTAAAACTCCTCGCTACATTACAAATGTTGGCATCAGAATCATTTCAAACAGTCATAGCATCAGCAGTGGGAATATTGTAGTCTGCACAAGTACTTAACGCTTTGCTAACGCGTAATTTACGGTAGAGTGGGCAGAGAAAGGCACCGATGACCCGATGAACTGCAGGTTTGGTAAATACGACGTAAGCTGAAGTATCACAGTGTGCGCTTTCTTTGGGTCGGCCATGGTGCTGATAACGCTACGCTTGCAAATGTACGTACATGAGGGCCTCTGAGTCGGAAAAAAAGTGATGTCATACACTTCAATGCACCAATCAAGATTTAGCAACATTAGAATCAAAAGTGATGGCAGTTGTGTGGTTGTTTGCTTGTGTTACCATGCAGGTCACTGTCAATCAAATCTGTTAACTGTTAAAGTCTTAATCAACTATACCTCACGATGCCTTTGGAACTTTTGAGTGTTGGATTGTAATCATGGCTATTTAATATTGTGAAGAAAATACTTAAAGCTATAGGTTGTGTCTCCAACCGCCTACTTGCACACGTCAAACACTAAGTTTCAAGTATAGAGTGTGTTCCGCTGAGAACAGAAAGACTCAAGTGCAAGGCTCAAAGGAATGCAAACGGATTTATTGACTGAGAGGAGAGGGGAAGTGGGAAGGCAGACGCCAGGAACAGGGGCGAAGAGACGGCGAAGCTTGGGGAGTCTCGAGGGTTCGGATACTCGGAGGAGCGTGGGAGAGCCAGGAGTGTGGAGACGAGGAGAAGACACTGGAGATGGGGGCGGAGACGGAGACAGGCTGAAGCAGGGTGCCCGTGGGAGGGGGACCGAGAGGAGAAGCCAGCTGACCGGAGACGGAAAACAGGAGTTGATGTGGTAATTGGGGGGGG
>NC_045738.1:1535792-1565112 GCF_008692095.1 Etheostoma spectabile | reverse complement strand
AAAGAGGTAGGCCTACGTCAACATTAACCACAGAACACTTGAGAGAACAAAGGCTTGCAGAGAGCATCACCCGTGTGACTGGAGCGACGATCAAGCGAAGATGGTTTGAAGAGCCGGGGTTGAAATGCTGTTGTTGATTGGAGATGGCAGGCAGGTGTGAGCGGCGGGAGCAGGTGACTGGGGATGAGACTCAGGTGTGTGCATAGGGCATACAGTTGCTGAATCTGTCTTCATTTTACAAAAATCACCAAAGATTTTCGTCAGATTTGAGAGGGCGGCTAGCCATTTACATACAAAAAAGCTGGCTGGAAAAGTGGGTTAATCCCGTTCGTCATTTCCAGTAAGTGTTTTAACATGAGTGATCATTTTGGGACAATACTAACCATCAAAACGGGCACTCCAGCAGTGAGTGGTCAGTGCACATTAGCAGTGTACTGACGGAAGTATGCGGAATGAGACATAGTGCGTAGTTTCTGTCGCCCCCATGAGGAATTCTGACCCAAGCGCTTCCGTGATTGCGCATGACACAGTCTTCTGACCATAGCCATGCTGAGAAATACAGAGTTTTGTGGCGCCGATAGTCTTAAGTAGCTTTGTAGCAACTCATTTGGCCATGGCTTGAATATAACGCACGTTTATTAATATCCAAAAGTTACGCACACAAACTTAAGTTCAAAAAATAATCTATTCAAATTGTGATCGGTCAAATTAGTTCAAGTGGCCAATTAACATCAATGATATCGCCATCTTAAATTTGGTAAACTTTGAAAGTGAAAGCAGCTGGTGTCAGATAACGCCTGCAGGACGAGGTATTAATTATATACAGGGCACTCAGGCTCGATAAACTGACAGACTGATAGGAATGGGGTTAGAGAGGGAAAGGGGGGAGGTGAGGGACACACACAAAGAGAACACACTGAGGAATATGTTGTGAAAGGGAAAGGAAGAACAGGGTGACATAACACACAGCGAGATGGCAGTGATGATTGAGCCATGGAAAGAAAAAGCCAGCATCCGCATCAGTGTGATACTACTAATGAGGTGGCTCTGTGTTGTTCTGGTGTTTCAGCCTCTACGTTGTTGTCACCTCGGTCGCCGTTGATCGCTTTGGGCAAGCAGTCATGAAGCATTTTGAAATATACATAGCTCTGCAGCTAGGTGAGGGTACAGGTGTGGAAATTAGCCATTCGATCCAAAGATGGCCCCCTCGCTGTTACCTTGGAAACCAGCTCTGGTCTGTGGAATTACTTTGTTCTGTGTTGCCTACCTGAAAGTTCCCACTGTGACAGGAGAGGAAGCTGATGAGGTGAAGGTGGAAAGGATTAGAGTTGTGAACTGTTCTTTCTGTCAATTCTAGCCTTTCCTTTCTAATTACTCTCTCTTCATTTGACAGACTCTTTTGGATTCCAAAACTATTCTGTAGCACTGCATGCTCAGATCATGTCAATTAATCCTCAAACAAATCTCAGATTTTGCAGCATATGATCAACTTGTATGTTTATTTTCCACTGGCATCGCATGCACAAAGTGTCACGTAATCCCACAGCGGTGGACTTTCACTGTTGTAGAGTTGTTTCTCCACTTCTTTTTTCATTTGTCAGGATTGTTGAGGCTGAGGTTCAGGCTGAGGTTGAAGCTATGTTTTCATTTTCTCTTCTCATTCTTCTCCCTTCGCAAAATGGATCAGAAAGCCGTAGGAAGCTCTGGTGGAAGATTACTAGTCTTTCTGTACTCCGTAGAGAGTTCAGGTACAATAGTCTTTGTGCTTCATCCCACAGGGAGTGTGAAGCCTCAGAGATATAACTTTTGACAATATTTACATTTTCCATTACGGGCATTTACACTCGTTTAACACAGCATATAACAAGCAGAATATGCCAAGCAGAGTTTATGCCTGGATGGATACATTTCTCCTTCTTCTTTTTCACATTAAAAGATGAAACGTATTGTCCCTGTCCAAGGTTCTGACAAACAGGATTTTCATGCATGGGGCCTAAGAGATTTGAGGATGGAAGTCGCAATAGATCAAAACAGACCAATCTGTCTGTGGTCAACCACTTTCTTTATGAAAGGCTCTGATGTAAAGCTTCTAAGGTAAAGTAAATAAATGAAGTAATTGATTGAATAATTAACTATTAAGAGAATTTTGGCCAGTAAAATGTGAAAGTTTGTTCAATCTAGCCAAATGATTTCTGTCCAAAATGATTTCAATTTTAAGTTTATTCAGGGTATCAAATCATAACAGTAGTTATCTCAAGACACTTCACAGATAGAGTAGGTCTAAACCACACTCTATAATTTACAAAGACCCAATCATTTCCCACGAGCAAGCGTTTGATGCGACACTGACGAGGAATAAGGACAAAGACAAACTCAGCTCAAACAGAACATCATTTTCATGTGCTTTGAGTTGAGTTTTAGTTTCCCGTTGCTAATGTCTTTGGGCATTTGTGTATTTTTTTTTTGTACTATCATAACTCCGCTGGAGACACTTTTGGCATAGCCTTGCAAACTTTTGATCTTAGAGGGGAAAAGTGCTTTTAATCTTGAGGCAACTGTGCTCGACGAGTCGTGTCTCCAGGGTTCCTGGTGAGCACTGCGAATGACTGAGTGGCAGTAAAGCCAGTGTCATCAGTGCAGATCCGAGCTCACTGATTTCTGGTCCTATAACACTCCACGCTGCAAGGCCTCAGCTGTGCCTGTGTTCCCCTCTCATCTTGTCCATCTGTGTCTGGGACCACGAGGACACTCCAGTCCTCCACCTAGCTCCCTCTCCATCGCTCTCTCCATCTCCACACCCTCTCCTTGTTATTGGAGTCAAGCCTAAATGAAGATGAGCTCAGTCTCTGAGTAGTTTTTTTAGGGAAGTATTTAAACTCAAGAGAGACATGCAATTGTGGAAAAAGCCAAAATCTTATTTTTGTGTCTACACACAATGTTGTTTAGGTGAACTAACATTTATTGACAACAACAAGAATGTTCTCAAGGGCCCAAAAAAAGATCCCTTTTGTGGGTATCACTTACATTTCAAAGTACTATCAATGAGCCATTGTTCGGATAACCAGGCAGCTCCGCAGCACTTTAGTCCAGGCTATTACAGGTTATCATTGGAGATTTTGAGCTTTGGCTGACTTGGCAATAAAGAAAAAGGTTAGTACAAAAGGATTCTGACAAAGACGCACTGCAGCCTAATTTGTTGGCTGGCTTATCACAAAAGAAGAAGAAAAAGTCCCAGCTTTACAATTTTTTTTTTCTCAGGTAAACTCAGACATATCAGAATAGTTAACTCGTTAAAGGCAGGATATTCTCTAAAACATAGTTACTTATTTTACGTCTCTGCTAGTGAATACGAAGGTATTTTTTTTTTTATCATGAATGAATGTAGTACACTTTACACTTTGTCATTTTTGTTCTTTGATTTCAGTCACAGTGAATAACTGTTAAAAAGAAATGAAACAATAGATAGCATAAGAGCTAGAGCCTGCCTTTCCACCCACACATCACTCACTTCCACTTCAAGAGATCAAATATTCATACGACTAGTTCAAATATTTGATTGGCTTGAAAAGCGGCCTGTTTTTATTAATTCAAATTTTAAATCTCCTCCGTCATAACTGGAGCATGATTCAAGACCCCACATCTCTTTATTATTGAAACGAACTCCCACATCATTAGCGTGTGAAGACATGATTCACATTTGAAGTGCTCACCTCTGCTCATTAAGCACACTCACTCATTCTTTAATTACTCACCCGCAGGGCTTGTTCTGAACGTGACCATGTTAAGAACAGATACAGCAGAGTAATCATTTAAACAGTTTCTTTACATGGATACCTATACGTGCTGTGTGATTATGCGACTTGTCTTCATAACTTTTCAAGTGTCCAATTACACTCAATGAACTGGGCGCCGTACACCGTAATGAGAAACTTTGCTTCATGTCTCCCTGATATTTGCCTTCAAGGTGATCAATATCGTACTTGTGTTTGCAAAAAGTAAAGTGGCTTCGATATTGAAGGGCATAGGCAGCCAAAAGCAAATTATGGACTTGAACTTGGATTCCAGGGCTTTATTAAAATGTAGTTCTTTAAAAATAATTGTAAGGGGCTTATTGGAATTCCATCTTTACCTTTGGGATGGGGCTGATTGTAGATTTATTGCTTGGGCACTGAGGTCCAGGATTGGTTGCACCAGCTATTCATAAATCCATTACTTCTTACTGTGTGTGTGTGTGTGTGTGTGTGTGTGTGTGTGTGTGTGTGTGTGTGTGTTACTGGCTAATTTCAAACCACCAGGTTCATCAATAAAACTGTAACTTTACTGTTAACAAACAATGAAACAATTAATTCTAGTACTAGTAAGTGGTAGTAGTAATTGGTAATTCTTAGTATTGCTTTCATGTATGTTGTTTTACATCATTTATCATCACATTTTATACATTAGGTTGACATATATTTGTTCACGATTACCAAATTATTTGTAAACTTAAGAAAAAATTGATAATCAGTTGATGAACATAATTTGGATTATAAAGTTGCAACTGAGGATTATCATACCTTGTTAATGGTTAATAAATACTTTGTAAAGCATCTATAAACATTATTTAGATTATTATCAGTGCACAAATGTATCTCTTTTATAGATCACCCAAAAATATTTAATTGGGCCAAATTAATGTTACTTTATGCTTATTAAACCATTTGTCAATCATTAACTGATTATTATTATAAGCTATAGTATTAACTTTATATTATATTGTATTAGCTATCTAAATTTCTTGTTTCAATTAATAATTTAATAAACTGATAAAATACCATTAATTAAAAAATGAATGTTAAATTAGTGAATCTAGCTTACAATGAGAGCCATTGCCCCATGCTGGCTGCGTATCACCCCCCCCCCCAATCTCTCCCCTTTCCTGTCTATCCACTATCACTGTCTAATAAAGGGAAAAGCCCCAAAATTAATCTTTGAAAAAATTAATTAGTAAACATTGTAAATCAGCATTTCACTGATTGTTGACAGTGAAACACTGATTAAGTTAATTTTAATTTACTATCAGTTTACCATTTATCAATGATGGTTATTATAAAGTTGTAGCAAGTAATGTGTGAATTGGTTGCTATAGGCAACATATGTACTGCAGCTTAACTATGTAAACAGAAAGTCAGTGTAGCACCACGAGCACCGCCAAAAACAAAGAGGGCCAAGCAATGAATTACACTTAAAGGTGAAATACGTAGTACTGTCACCTAGTGGTTAAAATATTTACTACAGTACAAATTCAGCTCTGTACCAAACTGACAGACAAACTTTTTTGGCTTAGAATCACGATAGGAACTGCTAAATGTCATTTAGTCCCTTTTAGTCATGATAAATTATTAATAAATTAGCCTGAAGCTAATGCCTACCTGTTCAGAAGGAAATTAGTCAACTCTGCGTCCTTTTGGGCTCTAAGCTGTCTTCATCTTTCAAATACATCTCCAATATTTACCAGGGGTTTGTTACGTCTCTGGTCACGCAACTGTTAGAAACATGACGTTTTTTTTTAGGTTGGGTAGAATCTATCTCCGTTGATGCTGTCTGTTTGTTTACTGCTTTCATGGCTGTCCTAACGTCACAGCTGTAGCGCGCTGGGTTTACGTTTTTACAGGTACTGTATATCTGGCAACCCGGCCTGGCTGACAAACTGGGCAGTTGATAACAACACACAGGCCAAAACACAAAAATAAATTCTGTCACAGAATCCAGAAAGAGAAAATACTGGCATTAGCATTGTTGTCAGAAAAGATAGTTTTTCATCTTAGCATATTTCCTTACTATCTGATAACACATTGGGGTTCAATTTTGATTTATCACAGCAAATACATTACATATTGGACCTGTAACTATCACTCCTTTTGTAAATGGTTTTACTTTTCTGATTCATATTGTACATGGAGAAACTTGTGTTTTAGGGTTAGCAGGCTTTTATTCATTGTTTAAAATGAGTGGGAAATATTGGGAGGCTGCCAAATGTAGTCTTTTAGTCTGGAGGTATTAGCATTAGCAACACTTTGAAATTTAAACGATATTGAGTTGTGTGGTAAAATGGATTTTATAACTTTCCAAGTTAACATCAATTAAGAACATGTTATGTCATATTTGCATATGACCGAACATAGTTCATATGCATGTGACATATGTGCATATGACCTATGTTAGGTCACATGCACATATGTGACATATGTGCATGTGATCTAACATATTGAATGTTTCTCTTGTAATCTTCAGTCTTAACGGTTCATGTTTATTAGATTTGGGAAAAAAAAGTAATCTCTATGAAAGAATGTACTCTGTGTAGTGCAACCCATTTTAAGTAAGTGATAGGTTTCTTCCTAAAAGGAGTTTTTCCTCGCCACCGTCGCACTGTTGCTTGTTCTGGAGGTAACCACTAAAACTGTTGGGTCCTTATAAATTATGTGGTTTAGCGTTGTCTAGACTTACTCTATCTGCAAAGTGTCTAGAGATAACTCTCGTTATGAATTGACACTATGAATAAAATTGAATTAAATTTGCACTCATTAAACACGGGTAAACACGTATGTTATAACTAGGCTGAACTTATGGGTGCGACCGACTCCAGACACCGAAAACTCCCAAAATGTCACAGGATTAATTAACAACAATGAGCGCCTCACTACTCTTGTCTCAATGTCTGGATGGAGCAGTGATGTATTTAAAGGATATGCCCTGCCACTAAACCACTGCAAATTCTTTTTCTTGCCGGGTCACAGGGATGGAGGGTGGGTGGGGGAGAGGGAAGGTCATTATACTCAAAGTAATGAAGGGATCTGCACTAATGTCCTTTTGTTGAAGCGTTACATTTTACCTCTTCCTCCTCTGGGATGCTATTCAGGCCCATCAATGAGGTTGGTAATTTCTTTTTCTCATCCTAATTGTCTTTCTTATTGTCTGCTTTTTATCAGAGGCATACAGTCTCTGTTGCTTGACTGAATTTTTGCCAGTGGCGTAAGGTCCATTACGTGTTGATCATGGCCTTTAAATGCATCATTCGTTAGAGTTATGCACAGAATAATGTGTTTAAACAAGGTCATTTAAGTCTGTCTGCCATGGAAAGGTAACTCTAGATGTCCCTTAGATAGCTGATAGATGTGCTGCGTAAATTATCAACACAGGGACTAAATAATGGTTGTTTTGGATATGCTTGGTGTGATCCCACCAGCTGAGGGATTTCCCTCATTTATAGCTCTGTAATGGCAACTGTGCCTGGCGTTCATTGCTCCTCTTTAGTGGGCAAGGCCAATGTTTATCACCATTACTATCGTAATTCTGAATAATCACCTTGGTACTCCATTTTTATGTTGGCTTGTAAAAATACAAATGGGATAATATCTGGTTATTAAGGAGGACGGGTGTAGTAGTGTAGCCTCATAATCGATCAGTGCAAACCCTGATCTATCGGCATTTTGTGGAAAAGAGCACCAGATCAAATGTGACTCAATCAGACATTTGTCACATCTGATTGTGCAAAACAGTACAGCAGCAAAATAAGCACATTTGGTGACTCTTGGGGCATTAAACATTGCTCGCAGCACCAACATTTGACATCTGACATACAACACGACATACGTCATTGCATTTTTTACTCTTTGACTGAATCTCTAATGCAAGAGTTAAAAGTCCTAGACTGGTTCATACTTGTATTTTGGGTTTCTATTAAAATTTGTTTACATGCTTTAATGCTGAAAAATATTTTTATTTTCATTATTTTCCTCATACTGTCTGTCTGAATATACCTGTGTTTGTACTAATTATTATTATTATGATTGAGAAATGCATTTTAATTGGTTGCAAATCAGAAAAGAAATGAAAGGAAGTCTATATTAATTGAGAAACACTGACGTGGGCGCCTGGGTAGCTCACCTGGTGGAGCACGTGCGCCCATAGCTTCACTCCTCTACGCAGCGGCCGCTGGTTCAACTCTGACCCGCGGCCCTTTGCTGCATGTCATTCACCCTCTCGCTCCCTCTTCATGCCTCCATCTGTCCTATAAAAATAAAGGCCTAAAATGCTCAAAAAATAATCTCTAAAAAATAAATAATGACTTGGCATTTGTAACGCAACTTTCACATAGACTTAATGTGCATGATTTGATTTGATGGCTTTAGAAAGCCTTTCATGTCTGGTTGCATGGCTGTGTGATCACAATGATTAAACGCACGGTGCATGTATGAATCTGATATCTGAGCGGCCAGGGGAGACTGAAATAATGAACTGACTGCAGCATCAATTAGCAACAGCCATGAGGTAGTCTCAGATAATGCTTAGCAATGCACTCTGAAAAGTCAGCCAAACTAATGGAACTGAGCTCTGTGTGTGCGTGTGTGTGCGTGTGTGTTTGAAAATAAAACAATAAAATGAACAAATTAACTCTGGAAAGAGTTACATCTGACTGAATTCTGACTGAACTTTAAATCTCAGAAGCAGAACTGAGTGTAATATTTTTCTTTTAGTCAATGGGCCTGTAACTTGATGGATTTCTCGGCTTGTGAGCGACAACTAGAGAACACTTCTTCAGGTAACTAACCACAACTGTCACTGTCACATTAAAGGTATGAAGCATATAATGAAATTCATGGTGTGTCTGCAAGGTCATGGCAATGAGGATGTGAGCACTAACAGATTTAAAGCCTCATGCTGCTGACCCTCCAGGAGCCTTCAAGGGGAGCTGCAATGACTCTGTGGATGCTGGAATTGTTTTTTTCGTGGAAACATTTCTAAATGTTTTTAGGCTGCGTTGCAACATGTAATGACCAGTTAGTTCAGAATAAAGATGTTGCCTTTAGGATGGTTCCAAAATTCTGATCTTTAAAGCTTTAAGTTCACTATTTTCAGGGCCTTTTGTTATGAAATACACAAGAAAACTTGTACTTTAATGCGCAGAGATTTTTACTGAATTGCTCAAATTCCAATAACTACCACTTAGAAGTAGACTTAAAAAAAATGAATCTTCCATTTTCACCGCGGCATTTCCCACACAGGAATCCTACCGGGATCAAGCAACAGTGCATTCTCAAGGCAGCACACCTGGTAATGCTGGGACTTTTAGCTACATCTGGCTGTGAATTTCACTTTAAGGTGGATTTATATAGGGATTTGATGTTAAAAAGCTTCTAAAACACCAGTGAAATCCGATTAGAAACTATATCTCTGCAGTAAATCATCTGGTGAAAGGGCTAACACCCCATCTCTTTTTCCAATCTCAATTCTTTTTAGAAGACAATTCTAGACACAATAAAAGCTGCTCTTTGATGGGAGAAACATTCATTTTATCTCCCTGTGCTGCTGCAATTGCACTGTTACCAACAAAAGTTCTATTCTCCTTCAGCTCCAAACTACTTCTGTTCAATGTAATATCCAATTAACTAACTCTTGCTCTCCTCTGCAGTCAATGAAGAGAATCTGGCCACAGGCCAACTGCATTGTTGCCTTTCTGGCTCTTGGTGACAAAGATTAATCAGAGGATTTTCTTCCACCAGCACAAGGAGCGGTGGCAAAAAGGGGATCTGCTTCATGGAGAGTCAGGCTTTGGAAGAGGTGTGGCAGGAAGGCAGGACAGCATCTAGTGTTGTTCACGGCGAGCAGGCCGACAGGAAACAGACTATAAGTGGCAGGGTAGGTTGGCGGTGGGTGTGTGGCTGAGCCGGACACCCTTTATCAGGCAACAGCACTGAGCTGCCGACTGACACAGCACTAATCGCACACTGTCGTCTGGCAGTAAAAGAATAGGCTAAAGCCCAGGCTGGATTCACTCAGCCAGCCGAATGACAGCCTGGCTGAGAGGAAATAACTGCTTTTTAGATCAGTATCACTCATATCAGTCCATAAACACTACGGGTTTTCACCTGCACCCACGCCATCGAATTCTCTACTGCACAATAAAGGGACCTTTAGTTGCTTGGCTCAAAATGGGTTTTTAGTTGTTGACTGTTGGCAAGCAAACTGAACCAAGGAAAACAAGTCATAAACGACCATGAGGCCAGATGATAGCTGAAGTTAAATCTCTCAGCCGGGTGTCAGATTCCATGATACTGTCAAAGCCCACAGGTGTGTAAAAGACTGGGCAAAATGACCAAACTAGATCTAATAATCATACCAAATGGTGCTGTACAGGCATCCAATGTGTTGAATGAGAAAGAGATTGTTAGAGCAGATGTTTACATTTGATAAAACACTCCTCTTTTCCGCTTTTAATTTGAACATAATACAGCTGTTTTGGCCACTTGGGACCAGCAGAATCAAGTTCTTACAATAAAAATGACAAACTGACAGCATCTCCTTTTTAAGTTAATACGGCGAACATGTTAGTAAAGCTGCTTATTTTTACATCCAGTAGTTACTTAGCAACATTATCATTCATTTGGAGACATGTCTCCTGCAACCGGATGAACGCACTATGCGTCTGACACTTTAGTTGTGACTGACTGTACACACAATCCGGTCAATCTCGTCAGTCAGTATTGAGACTAAGATGTCATCTTTCCCCTTCTGACTCGTGTTAAGAGTGATTTAAAGTCTGAGATCACATGGCCTTAATGTCAGGGCTGGTGCAGATGTAACTGTTGAAGGACACACTTGAAAATGTGATCAGCACTGACAAACCTCACAGCAGCTAATTCTCAACCCTGCACTTAACCTGTGATGCTCTCTGCATGGGCTCCTTCAGTAAAAAAAAAGAAAAAAAAAAGACAATTTTCCCTTTTCACATTTGTATTGGAGACATGGTGTCCATTTCCTTGTTCTGAAAGGAAAATGGTGCAATTAAAGGCTTTTTTATATATATATACTGTATATATCCTCCTATAATCTTCGCCAAGCTATTGAACTCTTGAGCTGTTAAACATTGAATGAGTGAGTCTTGCATAATTCAATTTGCTTTAAATCCTGTCACATATACAGTTTTTTCTTTAAGGAGTGTATTTGACAGTTTGTGTTAGATATAATAACTACAAGTTTTTTAACAGACCTTCATCGACCACTGGACCAATTATGTTTGCGTGGGTCTCAACGAGGTCATAATCTGTCATTTTTATCCCAAATTATACAACGGTAAATGGGATGTGAATAATGGTACACGTGCACTAAGGCAAACTTGCTTAATACATACAGGAGGTGGACTGCATGTGGAGATTTTACACTTTCTCCAGTGTAAAGTGGTACCTGTTTATATAGCAAGGCTAGCTGTCCAGTTGCAGTGAACCTGAAGGCATCAGCTATGCTTCCTTTTTGTGCACAGACTATGTCAAATCAGCCCTGTGCAGCATAACCAAGTCCTTTTAAAGTTGGGTGGAAAATTCAGAAATTTCTCTTTACTGAGTATATGGATCAGGTGCCACACCAATGCAGTGAGACAAGCCTCCAAACGGTACTCTCAGACAATTTCTAGAGCACCTGGAGTGGGAATACGTGCAAGGAATTTTCAGCTTTGAAAATTTGTGTGGGAATTCAATCTTTATTATCCTAAAGGATGCAATATGGAAAATGCTGACACTTTGAGAACATTTACAACTGTTTGGCCTTGGGCCGTGCCTCTATGGCACAGGCTTTAGAGAGCATCAACCAGATTTTCTCCAAATCACGCTATACCTGCAGGCAATCATGCCTCTACAAAAGCCTGTTATGGCTGCTATAAGCTTACTCTCGATCACACTCCTGCAATAACAGGTCGGCAGTTGCATCCAAGTGTTGTAGCATCACCCTGCGGATGGATTGGAAGAAATGTAATTAAAATGTTGTAGGAGGGGGTAAAAAGTGTAATTGAAACTGCCTGCTATGTTCATTGATGGGCATGTGATAATAACTGTTGCTGATCAGGATCTCATCATAAGATTCAATTAGGAATACGCACACATGTGTCCTGCTGGTTTGATTTACACAGCGCTAGTCATGCATAGTACTGTGTTATGTGTGGTTCAGGTCACAGGTGGAGGCAGCAAATCATTGTGCCAAAATAATGTGATTGAATGTCAGTGGGCTTGCTGCTTCCCTCAAAGGAAATAAATGGACACCAAATGACAAGGTTCAGGGCCTGGGCATCAACATTTGTTATGGTCAAAATCTGTGTGGAAATGAAATATAAAACTGAAGGTGAAAACAGCAATTAAATTCCAAATGACAAATACATAAGTTTCTATTCATTGATTACATTTGATGTAAATTTTCTTCCCAGCTCGGATATGATGTGGTAGGTTACACCGCTGTCCTGCTGTACCACAGTTTGCACCTGTGTTAACACATGTTTAGAAAAGTACGTACAAGCTTAATTCTTTTGACATGTAGTTATTTTTGTTTCAAACAGAGGAGAGATCAGAAAAATGACTCCCACTGGGTGACCGTGCATGTTGCTCATATGGTAAAGTTTGATGATCGTCGAAAATACATAATAAGCTAAGGGAGAAAGAAAAAGGAATCAAAAATGAAAGAGGGAGCATTGATCAACTATTTACACTATGTACATGGAGCCCATGGAAGCCTTTCACACTGTGCATTGCAATACTACGAATATCTTACACTGTAGGATCATACGCACTGATAGAGCAGCTGTATTACAACTTTAGTATCATCACTGACAGTTTCCTCTTTGAGTGGTCTCCAGTGAAATCAGGCGTACAACAGCGCCGCATTCTTTTATTCAAACTCTGAACAACCACTGGATAGTGCGAATACATTGTCAGACAGATGTTGAGGCATCAGGTAAACTCAGAATGCCCCAGAGTTGATCTAGGAAGTAGTATATGTAAAATGGACTCCACCTAGTAGCTGAATGAAAATCTGGTGCAGGACAAAAACAACGGAGCTGGCAGAGATAAATCTTTTATGGGTTGAGCCCCACCATGTATCCCGGGTGCAGAACAAAAGGAAAGCAGTGGTCAAAGGCTTATATCCCACTGGAGATAGAGGAAAAAATAAGTTCTTTTAAAGTCGGAAACAAGATAGAGCCAAGTTAAAAAAAATATATAAAAAAAGCAATGACAGAATACAAAAAACAGAGGATGCAGAGAAAGTACCAGTAATAAAGAATAAAATTGTCCTGTCATTTCTTATATCGTAATATTTCCAAAGTAAAAGGATGTTCAGTGCATTAGTCCTACTGTTGCACAGCTTGCAAATAAACACCCTTAAATTAGGTGCTGGTTTTCCCTGAGAATGTCTGTGTGAAACAGGCAGGCTACATCCAACCTCGAGTGAGGAGGAGTGAATGAATAAGTGAACTGAATGTTAATGTTTACCTGCGAGAAAGAAATATTCAAATGCACATCAGTCATTCTAGGGACGTGGGGTGCATGATTAAACATCAAAAGGGAGGGTGCTACCAGCATTTATCTTTGAGATTCACAGCTGGGAGATAAGGTGCTCTTTAATTGTGGATCTGTCTATTGTAGGTCACAAGCATCCCATCAATCACTGTGCCCAGGGTAACCTGGCGCCTCCAGACTTAAAGGAACAGAGGGATGCTGATCATGAATTATAATAAATATGATAAGCCAGCAGAAAAAAAGTTTCAAGGTTTCAACAAAGATGGTATAAAACAATATTTGTAGTACTAAATAAAAAAGCAACAGGCCCATAAAAACAACCTAAAGAGAGACATGATGTCACAGACTACAAGTATGGTCACTATACTGTCCCTACTTATAAACAGCTGGTGATGTACAACTGAAGGGCTCTTGCTGCACAAGCAGCAGCTCAACACTGTAGTCTCTAAAACTCTGGGGTACAAAATCCGTATGAGATCGACCCAGATCCAAGTGATGTCACAGATGTCACAGTCTATATCTTTTGCGTTCCATTTCCGGGATTGCTTCGGTGCTGCAGGATATTCCGTCGGATGCATGTATTTTCCATTTCCTTTCGCTTTCTTTGTATTGGAATTTTAAATTCGGTGGATATATGAGGACAATTGTTGACTGCTCCTCAGATCTCTCCAGGGTAAATTGAGACATCTAGCAAGACGATCTGTCCAATCTGAATTTTCTCTTGCATAACTATTTTTGCAGCAGCTGTGTGCGGCGTTTTGCACCGCCTATAACAATTCTGATTGGTTTAAAGAAATGCCATTAAACCAGAGCACGTTTTCCTCCCATCCCCCAAATGCTATGTGGCGTAGCCAAACCCTCCTTCAGCGAGCTTTGGAGGAGGCTCTGGCAAAGCGAGACTACGGACTTCTGGACTACTGCATAGATATTAGTTTGATCCAGTTTATTCGTAATAAAAATATATACAACTGCACTTTTAAACCTGCAAAATTCATTGCTTTATCCAATTGTGGGCAGCAGAAACAAGCTATGAACAAATCGTTGACATACCTTAGAAGTTGACATGGTGAACTTGTTAACACCAGTTGCTTATCTATCTTTACACCTTGCAGATACAGAGCAACATTAGCTTTCATTTGGAGTTGTGTTTCTGTCCACAGTCCAATATGAACTCCCCTTTCAGCTCGGTTTTTTGTCTCCACCAACTCCTGAAGGGAATCTTTGGCTGCTAAATGCTACACCGTGTTCCCCAGCTAGTTGAAAACGTTCTCTGTCTGTCATTTGGTTCTGGGCCTGCAAACACTGCTGTTGATAGTGAACAAGACCGGTAAAGTCACAGGCTGGAAAACCAACATAAAAAGCCTGCCACCTGCTTCCAGTCTTTATGCTAAGCTAAGCTAATTGATTCCAGGCTATACCTCTGTATTTACCGTACAGACATAAGAGTGGTATTAATCTTTTCATTTAACACTGCATTCATCAAAATGTCAAACTATTCAAATGACAATTTGCGCATGGGCCAAGAAAGACTGAATAGAGTTTACAACAAACAAATATGCATGAGATCCTCAATGTATACCAGCAAATACCCTTGAATCACAAACAAACAAATATCTAATGCAATAAATAAATGGACCACAAGGCAGTTATTTCCCAAATCCATGTTGACCTGAAAAATCAAGACGTCAATAAAAACACAATTTCTTGTGTGCAACAGCCAAGGCCAAATCTGAGTATCAACAGAAGAGAGACAAAGCCCAGCAGAAGATTACACGCATCATGTGATTGATCTTTAGCAGGAGGACATCCAGTACATTTGTTTAGTGGCTTGGGGATAAGACGAGACATAAGTGATGGAGTGGGATGACAACAATGCGCCGTAGCCTTGCCTGAAGCCCACGGATGCATGTGACAGACAGGGTATCATGCACCGAAACCCTTCTTGAAAGGTTTCTGATGCTGCTGTTGTGGGGATTAAACCAGACTCATAATGGCCTGTGGGATTTGTGCCACTGACGGTTGACAGCCGCCGCATTGGGTGGCAGGCAGAGACCAACTGCAACTAGAACACCACATCTATACACTTGCCAATCACAGGGCAGATCTATTGACCATCGAGAAAAAAAAGAGAGAGGACAATACAGAGCCGCTTCTATGGCAGGTAGAGCGTTATGTGAAGAAATGTGTTCGCATGTTGGGTTGTTCTGGCTTGTGTGAATAATCCCATAAATGTTAAATTCCCCAACCATCCCCACACCTCTTCTTACAACTGCATCTGCCTTCCTTTCTGCTCTTGTTTTGGGGATTTGCAAGATTATTTTTCCACGGGAACTACTTTACATCCTCAACAGCTACTCCATACAGGAGCCACAGTTGCCATGGCAATATCTGTGGCAGTAAAAAAAAAAAAAGAAAAGAGGAAAAGTATTCAGAGTTGACAGAGAAATAACTGGTTTCATTATATTCAGCCAGCTGATTCTCTCTATCACCATGACAGGGCAACGGCAGGCCCCCTGAAAGAGCTTCTGTTTGTGTTAGAGCGGTAATAAATTACTGCTGGGGTCAAGGCTATGCAGGCCGCACTCCCTGATTAAATGAGACCAAACTTATATCCCTCTGACATCTCCCAGCTTCCTTCTCCGGAATCTGAAGGTGCAGAGACAAATCCCATAATCCTAATTAAGTATTTCTTCCTATTGCGGAGTACAAACGCCTGGCTGTTTACACAGCTAAAGCCCTCATTCGGTTCCCATGCTCAGTTCAAACACATAGTTTAGGGTAATCTCTGCAAATGCGAAAAAGAGAAAAGTGACATCACGGAAAGTGACAAAAAAAGAATAAATGTGAGTACAAACAAAATCACTTTGGAGGAAGAGGTGGAAAGTTTAATCCCAAGTATTGCGTCAGCAGACCACAGACTCAGCTTGTGCACTGTGGGTGAAAACCTATTTGAGAATGTCATTCTCATTTTCAACCAACCCACAGCAGTCTCATGGTCAATTGAGCAGAATAGTGTGGGAGAGCAAATCGCAGATGCAGATGGCGCTGCGGGTTTCTGTGTGCTTCTCTCTTCCAAACGGTTTAACATTTCAAAACAAGTATAAGAAAGCAAAGACACCCTGCATTTCTAAATCCACATCAGTACCATGAGTGGTACCAAAAAGAAGTGTCTGGACACATGGAGGGACATAAGTGTGTTTCAACAGAATCCCTCTATTGCATATACGTATGGAGCGTACACCAAACTACTCAGTCAATTCTGTTCACTGGCAACTAGCAGAAATGACAATTACTTACACAAAAGTGGATAAGACTTTCTTGTAACCTGCTATTTAGCATTCATAAGAATATAAACAATTGGTAATTTATAACACACTATAATGAAGGCGTAAGCAAATATATTTAAAAGCATCACAATTCTGACAAATGCGTTTTGCTTATTGTTACTTCACTTAGATGTCTGAGCTTCACTATGATTGTCACTAAAAGGCTGTTTTCACACGCATCTCCTGAAGAAGGAACTTTCTCTGTGCTCACCTTTAACCGGAGTTAAAAACGGATTTATAGACAAGGATTTTGTGACATTGCATTATTATTAACCAACCGTGGTCCGATATGCAGCTTACAAAAGTGTGATGGTAAGACAGGAAGCCCATTGTGAGAATGGACTTTTTCAGACAAATTTGAAAAAGAAAAAAAAAGTTTTTATTAAGGTGGAATAACTACATGATGTGTATTTTTTAACCGATAAAAACTTGTATTAAACTTGCCTGTGAATCATTTGTATGCATATAAACTATTCATGTTTTATCACACACACAAAAGGAATACAGAGTTTTTATGTATTCCTGACATTTAATATGATTATAGGCTCGCTATATTGTGTTATTAATCCTCCGTTAACTGTTTTTTACCAGCTGCAAATACTTCAAAGGAAGTTCTAAACATCTGCCTATGACTGAGTGTTAAAAACCACTTAGGCTTTTATGTATTGTTAAAGCCGTGAAAATGCCTCTTCCACAAACTACATCATTTGGCTTCTTATACCACTGTGACTCCCTTCTAAGTAATCTAGCATCTATCTGCCAATCTAGCTTTTTCTTTGCTTAACAAGACAGGCAACGGTTAATGTCATGCTTTATATGACTGTGGAGACACGTGCACCAGTCTGACTCCCGTGCACCTCCACTCTATTGCCCTTGAGCCCTGCCATGACTACATGATTCAATCTAAACTGCTTTCCACTCCAAAACAAAGTCACTTTAAATACAAGCTGAACCTCCGCCACTGTGCTTGCACTCTGCAGGGGCAGTTGGCGCCCTAGCGGCGTCACACATTGCTTGTGGTTCTTCTGAGGACATTTTAAGTTTTGTAATTCCTCGCACATCTCTGGATTAGGGACATGGGAGGCTGTGCCCCTTTCAGCCCTCAAGGACAACGTCACCCTACAGTGCTGCTTCAGAATTACAAACAACACTGATTCAGCTTAAACAGAAGCCACCAATCAATGGCCAATCAATAGCTGCTAGGAGGAAATGGCTCACATCATAAAACACATCAATCACGAGAACAGGCCTGCGCCTGTCAAAGACGAAAATACCATAATCAATGAATATCAACGGAGCCCTCTGTTGCAAATTAATATTTCTCATCATGCCAGCCTGTCAGGGAAACATTTTATGATTTTGGGAAGAAATCATATCCGGCTCAAGTGTCGCTGTTCCAATAAGCGTTCATCATGTTGGTGGACTTGTAATTATTGTTAATGACACTGTGCTGATGACAAGCAGGAGCACTACAAGTTATTACTGGATTAGGCAATGCTGATGACAAGAGAAATAACATCATCCTGTGAATTAGATGATGCTGTTTAACCACAGGTCGAGGGAGAACAATGGAGCACACAACAACATAGAGCTGCAGTGTAATTATTCCTCAATGAAGCACACACTGGCAGCTTCTTTATTAAATGGAGCGAGAAGAGCCATCATTCCGCTTCCTGTTGTTGGGTGGAGAGGACACACTGATGACAAGCACCACAGAGTGAGCTTTGCTTTTATGACTTGAGGAGTAATTCTTAAGATACGCGGTACTCTGCAGAGGATCATCACCAAAACAGCTTATAGTTACATGTGAGGTATTTAGCTGATGTTCCCATGCAGAAGGATTTAGACTGTGTGAGTTTCAGACTCTTTTTCAAGGCCCTCCACAGGACTGGTTGGTAAATTATGTTTTAGTCAATCGTCAGCAAAGCTTTGCTTTAGGATGACACTTTCTTCGTGTCTAAGGGGTAGAGGACTACCAGAATGTCCCCCCTGGGCTTAATACTACGTTATATCATAAAAAGAGGGGGAAACGTTTATTTTACAAGTTTTTAAATTTAATGTCACTTTAGTTGCGGCTGAATTACAGCGCTGCTGTGAGTTTATGGTAAGGTGGATCTTTTTGCACGAAGAAGCAGGAAATAAATTCAATAAAACACAATATTATTAATCAACAGTGACTGTATGCCACAGTCTACCTTCCAGGTCAACAAACATACAAAACCAAAACTATCGAGACTTTGAGCTTATTGTGAGTTCTGGTAATAAATACCTTTGTGATAGAAAGTCTTTAAATCTGGAAAACCAGCACATTTAATTAACAGACTACACCAACAGCTTGATATATTTCAACTGTCTTATTGTTTTTAGCCGTGCTAGCCGCAGGGCTCAATGGGCGGCAATGTTAGCATGCTAGCACCCTAAACTAAGATCACGAACATCACCGAGTGATAGCATGCTGACATTAGCATTTATGTCAAAGCACTGTTATGACCAAGTACAGCTTCACAGAGCCACTAGCATGGTTGTAAATTGAAGTATTGTTAATACTTATATATGAAAAATCATGTTGATACTGAGAGGATTATTCTGGTGAAATGAAGGTCACTGAATTAAATCAACATTTTGGTTCATTTTTATGTTTTTGTGGGAAAAAAAACAAATGAACTGTGAAGACCTGAGAAGATGGATAGCATAAAGGATAACAAAATAAAGATTGCTTTTAAAGGCGGGCAGAGAAGAGTAACATCCTGAAGGCAACAATGAGAATGTGCTTCCTATGATGTGGTCAGGCAGGTTAAATATGCTCATTGATGATTCGTCATCAAAACAAGTCAAATCTCCCTGTTTGACTTCAATAACTATTGAATTGCTCTTAACAAAACTGCTAAGGCTGTTCCTGTCCTTCACTGATAAGCCATCAAACACAATGAAAGGGTCAAAGAACTTTTAATAAACGACAAGTGTCTGAATAACTGATAAGAGTTTGGTTTGTGAAGAAGGTGAAATGTGATGGCCACAAATAAAAATCCTTTCTATGTTTACATTCCACTTCAGCTGGAGGTCAAACAATATGTACACAATTCTGTAAGGTGACAATTTATCATGTATCATGCAGAATGCTGTGTGCTGCTGGTCTTTAACTATGGCTCACACTCATTATCATCAGCAACGCTGATTTGATTTATTGCTCAAAATCTAACCCTGTGTATTTCTATGAATATACTTCAAAAACACTTCTTGACAAGAAGTGTTGTCAGTTTCTCTAAAATTGTGTTACCAAATAATTGATCAGCTTTTGGTAATTACAGACACAATAACACTAAATTAGGTATGCCACTCATGGCAGACGACAGTTTCTCTCAGTCTGTCATTTGGTACACCTGCAGTTCCTTCTTCAAATGTTGACTTGAGAACAACAAAAGTCAAATTTCGCTTTTGGAACAGGTGCTACCTGTGTGGAAGAAAGGCAGATTTTGATGTAATGTGTAATTTCACTTCAGGGAAAAAAAAAAGACAATCAAAAGTCTATTTAGTGCAGGAAGACAGTGGGGGCGGAGTCATGTAACTGGCATTTAATTTAACTCTCACTGATACTTCTGTCACCGTTCTGTTTACAAGGATATCATTGTTCCCACCATGCAAACTCACTTCAGCAAATCCACTAATAATTGGTTCCACTTGCTTGATGTTTGAGTTGCAAGACAAAAAGCATGTAGCAAAGAAATTATATACAGGGACATTTGAATAATTATATATTATTGCATGCACTCGTCTCATTTTAGCATAATTAGAATGCTTAGAAAACTATTTTTTGTGAAGCAAAAGCCCAAGTCTACAAACTAAAATATGCTGAAACTACCATCAATACAGTTCAAATGTGAAAACATACACAGAGCCAGCGAAGATGAAGAGATGCAAGACTTTTATTCCAATCAAAGTCTAGTGATCTTTAAAGATAATTTTGTATCCAAGATGGGGCCGGGCATAAAAACAATGAATAAATTCTTAGAAAACAAACAAAGGTGCTGTGTTCTTCCAGTCGTCTTCAAGATGGTTTTGCATCCATTACCTGTCTTTATCTCCCTTCTGAGCACCCTCTTTCCCCCCCTCCCAGATTCTTTCCGCCTGTTTCTCTCCTCTAGTGGTTGTGGCCTTGGAGAGCCTCCGCCATGAACAGCTTCCCAAGGTTCTGCGAGGTGAATTCCTTCACGTTCTGGCAGTAGTTGTTAATTTGCCCTGTTGGAGGGTAGCCACATGCATCCGCGCACCCACACACAAAAACACACCCACAGAAATATACATACATACATTTGTACACAGACATGTACACAAACAGGCAGAGGCGGGAGAGAAGGGGGGGGGGGGGAAACAGCAGCACAGCAAAACATCAAATTAGTGGGGAACAGACTAAACGGAAGGATCAGAATGTTTTCAGAAGGCGGGGGAGAGCTGAACAGCGTGAAACAGCAGAGAAAGGGGCGGTGGAGATGGAGATGGAGTCATTTAACTTTAAATTAATGTAATTTCAAGATAATGGCGGAGATAATTACAAAACAGAACCTGAGCTCCTGTAAGGGGAGCAGAGGCGGCTGATGGAGTTTAGAGAGAGGGGGGGTCTCTGAGATGAAGAGTGCTGCCTGTGTGTGTGTGTGTGTGTGTGTGTGTGTGTGTGTGTGTGTGTGAGAGAGAGTGTGAGTGCCTACCTGCAATTAGCAATGTGTCCATGCGTGGTGGAGGCTGGGGGGGCTTGAACATTTTGCTGATGTCCTCCTCAGGCAGCGGGGGTTCCCCTCTGCTCTGTCGCTGGGCGTTCTCCTGCGTCCGCCTCTGGAGGTACTGGAGGGCGGGAAACGGAGAGAAAGACGGGTGGCATTAGAGACAAAAACAAAACAGCATTTAGAGCGAGGAGTGTGAAAAGGGAATAGATGGTTACAGGGAAAATGGACAAAAAAGGAAAAGGGGGAACGCGAGAGGCCGGGCAAGAGAAGACAGGATGGCGCGAGGAGAAGAGAAAGGGTGAAACAATGACATCGGGAAGGTGAAGAGGGGGAGGAAAAGGTATGAAGTGAGAAAGTCTAGAACACAAAGATAAATATAGTGAGAGAGATGCAAAGAGCACAAAGAGGCAGGGGATAGTAAGAAGGGAATAAAGAAGAGGAAGAAGAAGACAGACAATGGAAAAAAAACAGTAACAGGAAGGAAGTGAGCTGAACAGAAGCATGGCGATGAAAGAAGAGATAGGAGGAGATAGACGGAGAGAGAAGAGTCGTCAGGGCTGACAGGGAGGGGATGGAGTGATTTGTGGAGGGCTGACAGTCGGTAAATCAGCGAGGTGCCGGGTCTCTGGAGATCCTAAAAGCCTTGTTAATTTGGAAAAATGAAGCAGCGACTGACACAGACCGGTGGAAGGGGAGTCGGGGGCAGACAGGGGGGAGAAGCGGCGTGGGAGCCACTCGAGAGCTATTATCCACACATCCCACCACGCACCTGTGCGGGTGATCGAAGCCGACAGACACTGCTAAGATAAACAATAAATAAAAGATCTAGCCATTTGTTCAATGAATCGTTACTCCTCCAGTGTATTTTTTTGTGTGCCTGCCAATGCGTCACAGCATGACTGTGCATAATCAAAATGCTAATTCATGCAGATTTTAGAAACAAGCCAACAAAAGCAGTTTTGCACTTCCACCTTTCATATATAAAACATAGACGTACAATGTCTAAAAAGTAAAGTCAAAAGTAAAAAACAAACAAAATCTATTTGATCTAAATTAAGTGCAAATACAAAACAACCTCCTTCAAGTCAGCATTCAGAAGAGGCACCTTTCGAGGCATATTTCTTTACAAACTGCTCAGGCTCTGTCAAGCTGCATGGGGACTGGGAAGGAGCGGCAACCTTTCAGTTGGATTGAGGTCTGGACTCCTGTAGCTTTGGCTTTACGTCTTGGTGGGAAAAGAACCCCGTCCCGCGTCACAGTTCTTTTACTAACTGCAGCAGGATTTCTCTTTATTTATTTTACCCTCTACTTTCACAAGCCTTCCAGGGGCTTCAGCAGAGAAGCATCCCCACTATGAATATAACACTATGAAAATGTAACCTCACGGTTATAGTGACCAATATTCTCATGGTTTTCGGCATTTTTAAAAGTGTGTTCAATATGTTCAGAAAGCACTGATAAGCCTACACAAGCTGAAATAGTTTCCAAAAGTGTAACAGTGTTTATAATATTACAAAAATATAGGCAATAGGCTTGTAAAAACTATTGCAAACTGGCTGTTGAAACACCGGGCCGCTGTAGGGTTTCAGTAAGAACTTGAACCAGAGGTGTCAGACTTTGAGATCAGGAAGATTTAATTACAACTCAAACATGAAGTTAACTATGAAGTTGTATTTGACATTACATGTGAAGATGGAAGTGGTTCTGAAATATAAGCAAATAATGCATGTTGCTTGCAAACACAACCTGAATATCAACACGGGGCTGCATAAGTAATACCAAACAATCTACCTATCTATCAGCTATGTAATAAGAAACAGCAATATTATTAAGGCAATAGATAATATCTCTCTCTAAATAAATGTCATGTCGTAACACGGGCTAAACTTCCACATCGTAGCAGAACACTTACTAAAGATAACGAGGCAGTAAAACCCATGACAGTTTAGGAAGCTACAGAATAGTTTTAACTTATGTTCTGGGCTAACCCATGAATGGATTAAGAGAACTACCCACATCATTTCAACAAAGAAAAAAAGATAAAGACAAAAGTCTGCTGCTACATTCTGTCCCCTTCTCCTGACTGAGAGCAGTGCGCCTGCGCGGCAAATTCAGGAGACTCGAATGAAGCTGGGAAGGCATAACCACAGGGGTTCCACACCGTGGAAAATCCCCGCGATATGGATATTTTACGGGGTCATTGTTACCAACAACATTTCTCCCGTGGTTTACCGGTTATCGTTACATCCCCAATCCCCACAGCATGCTGCTGGAAACACCAGGATTCATGCCGGGGATAGTGTGCTTTTGGCAATGCAATGTGGCTGTAGTGTGATGGGTGGTATCTGGACTAGAGGACCACTGGGTTTTATAGAATTGAGACCAGAGCCTGTACCAGAGTTAGACATGGTCCAAATTGTACTCAAACGAATCGAGTCCTGTAGTGTTTCATTTAAAGCCATGAGTCTCGGGTCTGTGTGTCAATATGTCTGATACTCGAGAGGTTCTGAATGTCTCATAGCCTACTCAGTATCAGCTCTAATCACGCGGTACATTATAATTACCACGGAAATAAATTGTTATCCTAGTAAATGAATACTTTAATTTGATTCACAGCCATTAAATTCATGATTTACTGTAATAATGATTTTCTGTCCATCAGTTGGAAATCATCGTATCGTTGCTCTTTTTGAACAGAACTGCTAGCTAATTAATGGTGCATCACGTCGCTGATGGTGTTGGTGTCCCTTCTCCATTAGGGTCTGTTTGGGTTGACCGATCTGGTCTAATGATCCACGGATCCTGTTTGGATCAGGTCTCTCTTTTTTCAAAGAATTCATTTATGCATGCCTGGTTCAGGTAGCTTTTCCACGAGTCTGTTTAGGACGGGGTCCAACAAGGACTCAGACCACTGAACCTCCTTTTAAAAAACACAACAACCAAGCTTGAATTGATGCATTTTTTTGTTGCTATAGACTTCATTTAGCACCTACTACCACTAAATTCACTCTTAGCCATGACTTGCCTTTCATGTGTTAATCTTTTTGTTTAGACAATAAAATAGGTATATAGCTCAGAAATAATGACTTGGAAAATATTGCTGAATCATCTAATGGAGGCCGAAGGATATCATTAACTATGAATCATGATTCATCGGTTCATAAGATTACCAACAATGCCCCATTCCTAGTCTTCTGCAAAGTGCCTGCTTCTATCGATGGGTATAATGAAAATGAATAAATCAGAGGGAGTGAGTCATACATATCCTGGTACAAAGAATAACTTGGCTTTGGATTGTTCCTGGGAACTTCACCAACTACTTACCACATTTAAAGAGGTATAAATGAAAAATGTAGCCCTCTGTGCTCGGCGCCTTTTAGTCTTTGCTTTTTTTCTATGATTAATAAAGTTCCATTTGTCTGGGAAGCAGCAGGGTCAATTGCACAAGATTACATGGAGCAAGTACTGTAGGTGTCTGAAAGATATAATAGAGGCTCACTTTCTTTGCCCCTGTGTGTGCGGTTTGTTGATTGTAGAGAATCATGTGAAACATGAAAAGGTAGACACCATTAAAAGGGGGTTTCTGTGATATTGTGTATGACATGAGTGTGTGTGTGTGTGTGAGGGGGAGGGCTTGCGGGCTGTGATGATGAGAAGCTCGGTAAGGGAGAGGGATGATCGATCATAATGGCCGGAGTGCGGACGATTGGCCCGGGGGGGTTGTGTCTACGCAGGTGTGTGTGTGTGTTTTGTGGCGGAGGTAGTAAATGTCTTGTTTGCACGCGACGGGCTACCTGTGGTCACAGATTCACGTATGTTGCAAGTCAACATGGGTGAACTCGACCGTGGCTTTATTTGCTGTCAACATAGACGATGAGTCAGCCGGGCTTAGCATTACCACTTAGAGCAGAATAATAATGACAGAATGCAGGTCTAAGTTTGTACGCACACACTCGGCGCACATTAGTGTGAAACAATGTGCCTCTATGCCTCCATTTTCTGGAGTAATGTACAGTATGTGTGTGTGACCCTTTGTGTTTGCATTTGTTGCCAAATGTTTATGATGCATCTGGCTGAGGTTGAAGTTGCAGATGGTGTGCGGCTGACTTCATCTGCGTGTGCGTATGTTTTGTTCTGGTCTTTTTAGTGCTTCTGGCGGGAGTTTATTCTTGTAGGTGGTGTGTGACTGTGTGTGTTTTACAAAGTGCTACTACTGCTGTTTTTAAAAGTTGAATGCGATGTGTCTCACTGGTACAGAAAAAACAGAAACAGAGGTGTTACTCATTAAAAAAAAAAAGCTCAGAGTCCTGCTATGTTTTTTTTTTTTACTTTTTCTGTTAAAAATATGTTTTGCTTATGAAATGAAAAATGTATATATGGAACTGAAATATATGTATCGACTAGCAGAACCCCAATAAAAAGAAAAAAACAGGCTCAGCTTATTAATACTAGCTCTGAGTCCACATGTACTAGCTTTCCCTGGGAGATTTTTGATGAGCATGCACATTATTATCAGTATATTTCTTCCAATTTTGTTTTTAGTATTTTAGCCCTTCATTTTTTTGTGGGACAGATGAAGACATGAAAGGGGAGAGAGAGGGTGAATGACATGCAGCAAAGGGCCGCAGGTCGTAGCTGAACCCGCGGCCGCTGCATTGAGGAGCACACCTCCTCATATGGGCCCACAATCCACCAGGTGAGCTACCCAGGCACCCATTATTATCAGCATTTAATCTTCTGAACATACTCTTCTTCACATACAGATGAAAACATGACAGAAATGCCCAATTCATTGAGGAAGATGAAGCACGCGTGAATTGAAGCGATGCTGATCTTCAGTGGGCGCATGTCAGCAGCTGCAGTATACAAAATAAGAGAAAGTTTCACTTTTTTTAGTCTGCAGAACTTGTTCCTTTAAAGACAAAGCCCATTTCTGTCATTGGCTAATGCTTTACACATACAGACTAGGACGGTAATATGCTGCGAGTCATTATGAACGGGACCTGGTGTTGCAGCCCAGAGATTTAAGGGGAAAGTTGAGAAAAACTCAACTCATTTTAATAGACCTTTTTCACGGCAGACATGTTGACATGTCATAGTAGGAAAAGCACAGGTATATTCAAAACCATTAATAATGGCTGCATTCCACTTAGGAGAGGCCATGGTACTGTGCATGCTGACTCACTGAAATAGCTTACTGGAACACTTTGTTAAATCATTTAATTTTAGCTGTGCTTTTCCTACTATGACGAGTCAAAATATTTGCTGTGACAAGGGTCCATGTCCGCAGAAACGGAGGCACAGCCTTGTTTACTACTCTGCTCCACTAGTCTCACAATGCCATGTCAGACGTATCTCCAAAGAGCTGCGGAGTGTTCTGGCTACAGCCGCATCTATTCTGGGATAGAGGGGAAAAAAGCTCTGGCTTGTTTGTATTTCTTTAAAACCAGTCACAACCATCCTGGGCGGCGCTAAGCCCTGATAGCGGAGTTAGCGTGCCGGATGTCAGGCTTTATCCCAGTAGTGTACATCTGTTGAGCCAGACTGCTCCACTACTGGGTTGAGCCTGACGTACTATATTTCTGTGTGTGTGTTTGTGTTACCAAGTGCTTTCTGCTTTCCTGCTGTGATTATAGCTACAATTGGTTGTGTCCATGGCTGAGAGAAATATACCTGATGTTTTCCTGCTGTGTTTAGGGCTGCACGTGCATCTGTGTGCGTGAATGTGAGTGTGAAGGCCTGTGTGTGTTTCTCTATTCCTTACTTGCATGCGGGTAAGCTGATGTTTCAGTTGCTGCTAACTCATTGTGTCTGTAGGTGGTGTGCGCACTTCAGTTTATAAAAGTGTGTGTGTGTGTGTGTGTGTGTGCACGCACACAAGTGTGCTCAAGAGTTACCTGGTGCTTCTGCTGCTGTTGCTTGCTCAGGTTGCGGCTGTAGGTGTTATACTTGACAATGTCTTGCGACATGTCATCCACCCTGTCCATCAGAAGCTGAAGGCTCTTCTCCAAATGGTTGCTGGAAGAAAAATGTCAGCATATCATTCAAACTGTTTTTGTGCTGCCATCAAAACCTGTGAGCAACAGTGACGTACAGTCGTTCATTCACCCCTAAGCCTAACTTAAAGAGAAACGTTGCCAATTTAAATCCTGCTTAGTGTCATGGCAATGGGTTTAGACGAACGGAGGTCTGCTGAAATTCAGCAGATGGCACAAAACACGTCAGAGATGGGAGCTCTGTGCATCAGCGCCACGTCGATTAATCAGGGTCTACTGCAGTTATATGACAAAAAGAAGAATCACTAGATGACAAAGGGTATTTTACAATAACACTGAATAAACCACCAGCTTACCGACTGTATTTGAATGTACCATTACGTCCTGTCTGTGTCGTTTCTCCGACAACTTTGAGCACTACAGGGGTCTAAGGTGAGGCTACTCTCTGGCTTTGACTGCTGATTGATGTCCCACTGGTGTAGTCCTTTCCAGTAAAATGAAGTCACACTTTAGCTTTTAGCATTTAACCATATTTAAGCTTCTACTAACTAGCGGTAGGCTAACGTTACCTGCTGCAAAGTGTAATGTTAACTAGCGTCAGATGCAGCGATGTTTTGGTTGTCTCTGATGTCCGTTTCAGAACACAAGAGAGCAGCGCAGGCATTTCAGTGGCACCGAATCAAGTGTTACACAGTTCGATGCATTTTTCCAATGGTTGGTCCACCAGAAAGGGTAGGCGGGGCTAATGCAACAAACTGACCAACGGCCAACTGACTGACATCACACGTCTCTGCGAAATGAGAGATACATAATCAAAAAACACATGATCAACCAGATGATGTCTGCAAGTTGCCTGGCTTACAATTTAATACAAATCTTTAGCCAGGTGGAAATGCAACGTGTACAGTTTAACCACCTTCGGGTGAAAAACTTTCAGACAAGTTGAAGTGTTCTCCCTCGTTCTTTTATCTCAAGCATGTCTAGCACAAGCTACAAACAACCCAGAAGTGTGAGAGAAAACCTTAAGGGGAACCCATGGACATACACAGATCCTCCTTCCTTTGACATTAACCACAGGGTTAGGATGGTGGGTTAACCCTAACCCCCAAACAAAAGATAAACAGCGGCTAGGGCTAATCACTATTTCAAGCTTTAAGATGTCCCTTCAGAGACCTGTGGTTGCTACATTCACATTTACAACAGCTCATGTCATCCATTTTGACCTTATCTTTGAGTTCACCTCCTACCAGATTCTGTTGCTTTTATGTATTCTGACAGACATCTGACATGAAAATTCTCTTAGAGGTTTTGAGTACTCAGACCTGAGGACCCTTCCTTTTGTTCCTGTGCTTCATCTCTCTGCTCTGGTATCACATCCCTCATCTTTTCCCAACACTGCCATGCTGACAACACTAAACACAACTCTTCCAGCACTCCACTCCTCTCTCCTCCCATGAGCCCCATTTTTAAACACAATGTCTCACTGCCGCCTTAAGTTCAACCTTGACAAGGCTGCAGTGCTCTACTTCAAGTCATCTCCCCCTTGTACTTTCCTCTGTGGAATGATATTGTTTCATTTATGAATGTTTGGGTGCAAAAGAATACAGCATGTACTGTAGAAAACAGATTCAGAATGTTTATTTAAATAGCAATTGTACCCACAAGGCCTGCCAGCACTGTGTATGTTTTAGCTGTGTGTTCACTTGCGCTGATGTAATCGTTTTGTGTGCGTTTCATTGTTTGTGTGAATATGTGATGGAAAAGTGGAGTGTGTTGGGTGATTTTAGTTGTTTTCCTTTCTGCTGTAAGATTTTCAATTAATTGTATATATCAATATTCCTCTCTCCTGGCTCAACACACACCGTCTTCTTTTGCGAACTAAAAAAAAACGTATAATATCGTTTTCCCACCGAGATTAGCCCGTATATGTAGTTTTTTTTTTTTTTTAACATGGGAAAACT